>NC_091959.1:43187035-43317035 GCF_031021105.1 Erythrolamprus reginae | reverse complement strand
GATTCTAAAAAGCATTCCCTGCTATACATTTGTATGAAAGCAATGGGTGGCTTTGTATCTCTTTCTTTCTTAATGATCCACTCTGGGGTGGAATTTGCGCGCTTTGCAGCTGCTGCAACCTAGATGGATGTTTTTAAACGATACGGTCCTTTGCGACCTTCTTATTTGCATCTTAAAAAACATTAGATGCAAAAAATTATAATGCTTTGACGATCGCATCCACCCTAGGTCGACGTTCTCTCATTTATTCGTGTTTTTCCTCCGCCCCGCTCCCGGTTGTTTTGCTAATCTATCGCACACGTGCGCTCAGGCGCATTGATTGAACGGCAAAGGAGCATTTGTCTGCAAACAGCCACGTATCACCAAGCATCAAGTTTCTTTGTGGGTGACATTCTTTCACGTGGCACTATCAGAAAGAACCTCGATATGAATGGCGGGGTATAGAATGCTCACATTGAATTGCCACTCTGCAGAGAGTTTATCTATGCGCAGGAGAAGGAATACGACAACAGGAGGTAAGGGAGTGAAGAACTGAAGCGAGGTGCCAGTGAGTCACTCGGCAATTCCAGAATGAAATGTTTATACACTTGATGAAGAAGGCGTGAATGCAGAAGGGAGGAAATGAAACGCACGGAACGAACGATCAAAGAAGTCAAAGAAGGAATGGAAGAAGTCCAAGGAGGAATGTGCATTTATTGACAGTCGCAGCTCCACCACAGGTCTTCTAATAATTAGAGTTGTAATTAGAGCCCTACATGGCATTGGACCAGAGTACCTCCAGAACCGCCTGCTACCACACGAATCCCACAGAGTTGGCCTTCTCCAGGTCCCGTCGGCTAAACAATGTCGTTTTTGCGGGCCCCAGGGGAAGAGCCTTCTCTGTGGCGGCCCCAGCCCTCTGGAACCAACTCCCCCCAGAGATTAGAACTGCCCCCACCCTTCCTGTCTGTCGTAAACTACTTAAGACTCACTTATACTGCCAGGCATGGGGGAGTTGGGACACTTTTCCCCCAGGCTATTTTTTATACTTTATTTTATGTTTGGTATGAATGTTGCTGTTTGGTTTTTAAGCAATGATAGGGTTTTATATGTTTTTAATATTAGATTTGTTCCACTGTTATATTGTTTTTATTGCTCTTGTGAGCCGCCCCGAGTCTTCGGAGAGGGGCGGCATACAAATCTAATAAATAATAATAATAATAATAATAATAATAATAATAATAATAATAGAGGTCTTCTAGTCCAATCCTTGCTCAAGCAAGAGACCTTATACCCATGCTGGTGAACCTATGGCATGCATGGCACAGGTGGTATGCAGAGCCACATCAGAGGGCATGTGAGACCGCCCCAGCCCCTGGCCAGCTGATTTTTGGCCTTTGGAAAGGCCATTGTGCCTAAATTTTTTAAATATTAAATTTATTTACATTGTCACACTGTTTTATTATTGCTGTGAGCCGCCCCGAGTCTTCGGAGAGGGGCGGCATACAAATATAATAAATAATAATAATGATGATGATGATGATGATGATAATAATAATAATAATAATAATTATTATTATTATTATTATTATTATTAAATGTTAGAGTAGCTATTATTTGACAGCTTGGACAGCCCCGAAGTGCCAACCCCCTCCCCTGCCCAATGGACAAACCAGAGGTTCAGAAAACACACTTCTGATTTGCCCGTTGTGCTGGTTTTTTTTGCACTCCAGGGTTCCAGAAAGCTTCCCTTCACCCTCCAGAGTGCAAAAAATAGCACAACAGGCAAACAGGAAGTGCATTTTTCCAACTTCCGGTTTGGCCATTTTTTCACATCCCAGGCTCCTATGAGGCCTGTGCGCCTCATAGGAGATGGGGGGGGGGATTGTGTGCATGCATGGGGGACCACGGAAGGATGGAATGCTGAGTCAACTTTGAGCCAGTCAGGATTGAACTCCTGGCAGTGGACAGAGTGCAAGCTAGCAATACCGCATTTTAACCACTATGCCCCCATGGATGGATGGATAGATGAATTTTACTGACCTCGGAAGGATGGAAGGCTGAGACAGTGGTGATAGGAAAGGCACTTAGATTTATATACCACTTCACAGTGCTTTACAGCCCTCTCTAAGCAGTTTACAAAGTCATTCTATTGCTCCCACAATCTGTATCCTTCTTTTACCGACTTCGGAAGGATGAAAGTCTGAGTCAACTTCAGCCCTTTCATAGTTGGAACTCCAGACTGTGGGCAGAATTTGACTGCAATACTGCAATCTAGCTACTGTGCCACTTGGTTGTAACTCAAGGATTACCTGCAGTTCCTCCTCCCCCATCTCCTTCAATCACACCTTCTCTGTAAGGTTAGTCACAATCTTTGAGAATGAACTCTAGTTGCCTGAACTGGCTGTCTTAGAAACATAGAAACATAGAAGACTGACGGCAGAAAAGACCTCATGGTCCATCTAGTCTGCCCTTCTACTATTTCCTGTATTTTATCTTAGGATGGATCTATGTTTATCCCAGGCATGTTTAAATTCAGTGACTGTGGATTGACCAATCATGTTTGCTGGAAGTGTGTTCCAAGCATCTACTATTCTTTCAGTAAAATAATATTTTCTCGCGTTGCTTCTGATCTTTCCCCCAACTAAACTCAGATTGTGCCCCCTTGTTCTTGTGTTCATGTTCCTACTAAAAACACTTCCCTCCTGAAGCTTATTTAACCCTTTAACACATTTAAATGTTTCGATCATGTCCCCTGTTTCCCTTCTGTCCTCCAGACTATATAGACTGAGTTAATGAAGTCTTTCCTGACCGGTTTTATGCTTAAGACCTTCCACCATTTTTGTAGCCCGTCTTTGGACCCGTTCAATTTTATCCATCTCTTTTTTGTAAGTGAGGTCTCCAGAACTGGACACAATATTCCAAATGGGGTCACACCAGCGCTCTATACAGCAGGATCACAATCTCCCTCTTCCTGCTTGTTATACCTCTAGCTATGCAACCAAGCATCCTACTCGCTTTCCCTACCACCTGACCGCACTGTCCACCCACCACCATCCCGAAAACAACTGGAGCACCACTTGGACACTATCGATATTGCCAAATTCACCATCAGTCAATTGCCTGAACTGGCTGTCTTAGAAACATAGAAACATAGAAGATTGACGGCAGAAAAAGACCTCCTGGTCCATCTAGTCTGCCCTTCTACTATTTCCTGTATTTTATCTTAGGATGGATCTATGTTTATCCCAGGCATGTTTAAATTCAGTGACTGTGGATTGACCAACCACGTCTGCTGGAAGTGTGTTCCAAGCGTCTACTACTCTTTCAGTAGAATAATATTTTCTCACGTTGCTTTTGATCTTTCCCCAAACTAGCCTCAGATTGTGCCCCCTTACCCTTGTGTTCACTTTCCTATTAAAAACACTTCCCTCCTGGGCCTTATTTAACCCTTTAACATATTTCAATGTTTCGATCACGTCCCCCCTTTCCCTTCTGTCCTCTGGACTCTACAGATTGAGTTCATGAAGTCTTTCCTGATACGTTTTATGCTTAAGACCTTCCACCATTCTTGTAGCCCATCTTTGGACCCGTTCAATTTTATCCATCTCTTTTTGGAGGTGAGGTCTCCAGAACTGGACACAGTATTATTCCAAATGGGGTCTCACCAGCGCTCTGTACAGCGGGATCACAATCTCCCTCTTCCTGCTTGTCTTCAACTCCACTAGTAGAACCAACCCTTGAGTAAAGCTTGTTTCAAGGAAGTTTCCTTGGAAATGGACCCCAAACATTTGGAAAAAAAGAAAGACTCATGCTTGTAGGCATCTAACTTACCATGGAGCACTTCAAATGCAAAGTATCGTTGAGTATAGAGCCAGTTTCCCAGTTCTTCACTTTGGCAAAACGCGGGCACTTGGAAGGGCTTCCGTTCACCACATTTTTGGTCGGCGACTGCTGGCCAGAAGGGACCTGAGCAAATAAGAGTAGAAAGAGAATCATGATCTGTGAGAGCATTTGGTCCAGCCCAGCTACTCAGAAAGAGGCCAGTATCAGGATTGGGGAGGTAGAGCAGATAGGCAGGTTCCTTGGTAGGCTGAGGGTACGTGTGCAAATTGGGAAGCGGGTGGTGGAGGCCCCAACCAGTTACTAGACCCTCGTTTCATAAAAAGGCCAACTGGTTCCTCACCATCCTGGAAGGATTTTCATGGAACTCCAAAACATTCCTGCAAATTAATGTGTGTGTGCGTGTGTGTTTGTGCACGCACTTTTGTGTTGGGAGTTGGGTAACTTGTGGTCATCTATCTGTCATGCCTGTCTATCTTCTATCTATCTATCTATCTATCTATCTATCTATCTATCTATCTATCTATCTATCTATCTATCTATCTATCCATCATCTATCTCAATTGATCTATCATCTCTCTCTCTCTCTCCATCCATCCATTCATCTATCATCTATCAATTCATCAATCTATTCATATGTCTGTCTATCTATCTATCCATCCATCCATCTGCCTGTCATCTGTCATATCTATCTATCTATCTATCTATCTATCTATCTATCTATCTATCTATCTATCCATCATCTATCTCAATTGATCTATCATCTCTCTCTCTCTCTCCATCCATCTATCATCTATCAATTGATCAATCTATCTATCCATATCTCTATCTATCCATCCATCCGCCTGTCATCTGTCATATCTATCTATCTATCTATCTATCTATCTATCTATCTATCTATCTATCTATCTATCTATCATCTATCTATCATCTATCTATCTATCTATCTATCTATCTATCTATCTATCTATCTATCTATCTATCTATCTGTCTGTCTATCATCTATTTATCATCCATCCATCCATCCATCCATCCATCCATCCATCCATCCATCCATCCATCCATCCTATCTATCTATCTATCTATCTATCTATCTATCATCTATCTATCTATCTATCTATCTATCTATCTATCTATCTATCTATCTATCATCTATCCACCCACCCACCCCTTTCTTTCTTTCTTTCTTTCTTTCCTCCCTCCTTTCCTTCTTTCTTTCTTTAATCTATCCACCCACTCACCCACTCAACTACCCACCCACCCACCCACCCACCCATCCATCACTGTCATCTCTCATCCCCCTCCCATCATATTTAGAAACCAGCCTTCTCTCACACAGAGAGACCCAGCTATAATACGATGATGGAAGGAAATTCAGAATTACTTCTCATGCTCTTTGCTCTTCTAAACTAGCTGTTCTCCAGGGCTGCAGTGTCTGTCACCCTCAAGGTTACAAAGATTAAGACTTTGCAAGTGTGGGTGGAAGTATTGCTGAAAAAGGCAGAGAGCAAAGAATTGCCAAGGGGGCGGATTGTCAATCAGAGGCAGAGTGCATTCTTCACAATTGCACATGATCCCCAATTGTTTTCCCGTAAAGGTAAAATTTTCTTCATGTCAAGCTGGGGATTTCAGGAACTAATCCGTGTAATTTTCTTTGCAACTGTTCAGAAGTAGTTGACTCTTGCTTTCTTCTGGGATATAAGAAATCTACTCTTTTTTTCCCTATCCTAATATTAGAAACCCGTTCCAGTTCTAACCAGGATGAAGTCTATTTAACTTCCCAGTTCAGACAAGTTTGCACCAGTCATGGTCACTCTTGGAAGGCAGTCCAGGCAAGAAACACAATAGCTTTACTTTTATTGTAAGCTTGCATTCAACACAATCTTGCAAATCTGAAAGTACATTTCACACCCATACCATTTTGCTTTTACAGTCCAAGTCTTCGGAGAGGGGCGGCATACAAATCTAAGTAATAAATAAATAAATAAATAAATAAACTAGGGACGGTCCCTTCCAAGATGCTTGCTAGTCCTTCTGCGAGTTCAGTCTCCTCCTATCTGACCCTTGCTTACTCTGTGGCTCTAAATCCTGTCTCCCAAGGTTATTCTTACCATTACATTTCTTTCTTTGTTTGTTTTGGTAATACATTTTTATTTTATTTTATAACATGCAGAAATTCCAATTTCAATTGGACAATGTGTTGTCTGGGTACAAATCATTTTAGGAAATAATAACCAAAGGGATTTACAACAATATTCACTGCATTAATACCAATTATATTAATATTAATCATCATCATATTTGTTTAACCAGGTTAACATATCCTCCTTATATCACTGGTCCTTCCATATATTTTCCTGTTTCTAGCTCCTGTTTTTATCAGCTAGCCCAGGGGTCCCCAAACTTTTTACACAGGGGGCCAGTTCACTGTCCCTCGGACTGTTGGAGGGCCGGACTATAAAAAAAAGCTATGAACAAATCCCTATGCACACTGCACATACCTTGTTTTAAAGTAAAAAACAAAATGGGAATGTACTATTTAGAGGGGGGAGAAGATCTGAAATTCATATATGTTTATGTTTTGTTTTTAATTTTCTTTTGTTAACATCTGATTGGCTATATTGTACAAGGTTTTCTTGGCTTATGAAAAATGTATAAAGAAAGAAGGAAGCACTTTGGCATAATGGTTAATAAGTTAGAAATATAATTGGTGTTGCACTTTTTGAAGGAACATTAAGGAGGGAGTTTAATTAAAAGAAAATGAATGTAACTGGATGACAAAATTAGAAAAAAAACCTTTTGCAACCTTTTTGATGATTGTTATTAGTTACTAACAAAATGCCACATTTTATTCATGGAAAATTAGATGGTACACTGTGTTGTTTGAATGTATGTTGAGAGAAAAATTTAAAAAAATTACAGCCCCCAAAACAGTCCTTCCTTCCTCTGTCCCTCCATTTCATTCTTTCTTCCTTCCTTCCTTGCTCCCTCCATTTCTCCTTCTTTCCTTCCCTCCTTCATTCCTCTCCACTTCTCCTTCCCTCCCTCTCTTTCCCTTTTATTTCTTTCTCTCTCTCTTTTCCCTGTGCTCTTGTCACTCACTGGTGGGCCGGATAAATGGCCTCAGTGGGCCGCATGTGGCCCGCGGGCCGTAGTTTGGGGACCACTGAGCTAGCCTTTGATAAAGTAAGTCCTAAGTCAAAAAAATATTCAGTTTCTTTCCTTTCTTTAATTGTAAGTGTTAGCTTATTGTTAGTTTTTGCACATTCTAATATTTTTCTAAACACATCGTCATCTTCTCTTTTTCATTTTTGTGCAAATATGGGAGACGTGATAGCAGACCAGTGGAGACATGATAGCAGTGTTCCAATATCTCAGGGGTTGCCACAAAGAAGAAGGAGTCAACCTATTCTCCAAAGCACCTGAGGGTAGAACAAGAAGCAATGGGTAGAAACTAAACAAGGAGAGAAGCAAGTTAGAACTAGGGAGAAATTTCCTGACAGAAAAATTAATCCATGGAACAGCTTGCCTCCACTGGACGTTTTTAAGAAGATGCTGGATAACCATCTGTCTGAAATAGTGTAGGACATCCTGCCTAAGCAGGGGGTTGGACTAGAAGACCTCCAAGGTCCCTTCCAACTCTGTTGTTATTAAATATCATATTTTTTGGAGTATAAAACAGATCTTTCCCCCGCAAAAAAGAGGCTGAAATTTGGGTGAATCTTATACTCTGAACGTAGCTTTTACTAAGCTTTTTTCCTGCCCTAATGAGGTATTAGCGGGATCTTCTGTGCTTTGTTAGATAAGCAATCTTCCCTTTGCTTGCTTCTTTCATTGCTACTCCTTCTAACAATCAGCTGAGCCTTTTTCAGCCCTAATGAGGTGCTAACAGTGAAGCAATCTTCCATGCTTTACTAGCAAAGGATCTTCACTTTGCCTGATTTTTCTCATTATTTCTCTCGGAAGAGAGAGAGAGAAGTGAAATGTTTTAGAAACTATTTTTTATCCCTAAACAGGGGAACCCCCCCCCCCAACAAACCAATGTGCTGAAGTTGACCAGACTAAAGACTAGTCTGATGATTATCTGGTAGACAGATTATTTTTTCCCAATTTTCCTCCCCAAAACTAAGGTGCGTCTTATGCTCTGAAAAATACAGTACATTGAACAATGTTTCAATCTATTAATGCAGGATCTGTTTCGGGGTGATGCAACCCATGGTTATTGAGAGCATTGTGTTGTTTCTCTCTCCTAACTCAGCTAACTCACTTTCAGAAGAATTTCTCGTGTTTGTGAATAAGCTGGAAAACTTGAAGCCAAAGGGAAGAATCCTTTTGAAAAGCTGGGTGAAGAAGCAAACTTTGGTGCAGTGTTTGTTTGTGTGTTTGTTTGTTTATTTATTTATTCATTCATTCATTCATTCATTTATTTATTTATTGGATTTGTATGCCGCCCCTCTCCGTAGACTCGGGGCAGCTAACAACAGTGGTAAAAACAACATGCGACAATCCAATACTAAAGCAGCTAAAAACCCTTATTTTAAAACCAATCATACATACAAACATACCATACATAAATTGTAGAAGCCTAGGGGGAAAGAATATCTCACTTGCCCCATGCCTGACGACAGAGGTGGGTTTTAAGAAGCTTACGAAAGGCAAAAGGGTGGGGGCTATTCTAATCTCTGGGGGGAGTTGATTCCAGAGGGCCGGGGCCACCACAGAGAAGGCTCTTCCCCTGGGTCCCGCCAAACAACATTGTTTAGTTGACGGGACCCGGAGAAGGCCCACTCTGTAGGACCTAATTGGTCACTGGGATTCGTGCGGCAGAAGGCGGTCTCGGAGATAACCTGGCCCGGTGCCATGAAGGGCTTTATAGGTCATAACCAACACTTTGAATTGTGACCGGAAACTGATCGGCAACCAATGCAGACTGCGGAGTGTTGGTGTGACATGGGCATATTTAGGGAAGCCCATGATTGCTCTCGCAGCTGCATTCTCGCAGTGTTAATACAGTTAGGAGAAGCGAGAGGTTAAATATTTTCTCCCCCCTTTTAAAAACACACATTAACAAACAATGCTGTGATTAGGAGGCGTTGAGGGTCCATACAGAAGGAACAAGATTTAGCCTGATTTTTTTTTAAAAAATTCCTGATATCCGGTCTAAAGAATGTGCAAATTTCAAACTGCTCTTTAGTTCTAAAGCTCATTATCAAAATCATAAGTGGTTTGTTTGTTTGTCTCCCTTTGTTTTCGAGAACAGCAAGAGGTTTAACCTTTAAGGCCATTCATACAGAGTTAAAAGGAAGTAATTTCAAGGTGAGGCAATTAAAAGCTTTTCTGATTTTTTAATGGTTTGTATCACTTTTTTCTTCTTCTTCTTCAAGAAATGTTCTAGTCTATTGTGTGTGGGAAGTTTGTTCTTTGGCCAATAGATTTGGGCATGTACAAATGGGTCACCTTGGAAGCTGGAAGTGGACGAAACAAAAATTGGGAACCAATTATTCAGTTGGTATATAGACCAACCGTATAATGGGAATAATGTCTTTGGTGTGGAGAAAAAGGGATTACCGGTAATTATAGGTGAATTCACTCAGTCCCAAGGAATGCTTGGAAATTAAGAGTTTGAAAGAAACAATTAAGAGGTGTTTAAGAAGGTGGAGTAGTGTAGAGTAGAGTAGGATAGAAAAGAATAAAATGTAGAGTAGAATAGAGTGGAGTAGGGTAGGGTAGGGTAGAGTAGAGTAGAGTAGAGTAGAGTAGAATAGAATAGAATAGAACAGAACAGAACAGAATTCTTTATTGGCCAAGTGATTGGATACACAAAGAATTTGTCTCCGGTTTATAAGCTCTCAGTTTACATAAAGATAAAAGCAATACATTCATGATCATAGTCATCATAATACATTCATCGTGAATGATAAAATACACTCAGTGATAGTCATAGGGTACTAAATAAGCAATCAACATAAAATCATAACAGGAAACTAAATAAAACCATATAAATCATGAGGATACAATTAATATAAATTTTAATTAATATAATTAATTAATTAATTAATTAATATAAAAGTATATAAATTAATATGGATTAATATAATTGTAAATATTCAGGCTACACATACTTAATATGTCTCCCAAAGTTTTTTTCCACTGGGGGTGTTACTGTATAGTTGTATCAGTTTATACCCAACCTCTTTAGCCAACATGGGCAACGGGACAACATAGCTGGCAAGAAGCAGGGCAGAAAACTAGTCTAAGAATATAGAGCAAAGAACAAGAAGGTTGGAAGGGACCTTGGAGGTCTTCTAGTCCAACCCCCTGCTTAGGCAGGATGCCCTACACTATTTCAGACAGATGGTTATCCAATATCTGCTTAAGAACTTCCAATGTTGGGGCATTCGCAACTTCAGGAGGCAAGCTGTTCCACTGATCAGCCATTCTGACTGTCAGGAAATTTCTCCTTAGTTCTAAGTTACTTCTCTCCTTGTTTAGTTTCCATCCATTGCTTCTTGTTCTACCCTCAGGTGCTTTGGAGAATAGGTTGACTCCTTCTTCTTTGTGGCAACCCCTGAGATACTGGAAGACTGCTATCATGTCTCCTCTGGTCCTTCTTTTCATTAAACTAGCCATGCCCAGTTCCTGCACCGTTTTTCATACGTTTTAGCCTCCAGTCCCCTAATCAACTTTTGCACTTTTTCTAGAGTCACAACATGCGTTTTGCATCCTGGAGACCAAAACTGGATGCAGTATTCCAAATGTGCCTTACCAAGGCCTTATAAAGTGGTATTAACACTTCACATGATCTTGATTCTATCCCTCTGTTAATGCAGCCTAGAACTGTGTTGGCTTTTTTGGCAGCTGCTGCACACGACTGGCTCCTATTTAAATGGTTGTCCACCAGGACTCCAAGATCCCTCTCACAGTTACTACTGTTGAGCAATGTACCGCATGCTCTACTTGTGCGTTTTGTTTTTCTTGCCTAAATGTAGAACCTGACTTTTTTCACCATTGAATTTCATTTAATTAGATAGATATTTTATTTATTTATTTATTTTATTCAACTTCTATGCCACCCAATCTCGAAGGACTTAGAAACATAGAAGTCTGACGGCAGAAAAAGACCTCATGGTCCATCTAGTCTGCCCTTATACTATTTTCTGTATTTTATCTTAGGGTGGATATATGTTTATCCCAGGCATGTTTAAATTCAGTTACTGTGGATTTATCTACCACGTCTGCTGGAAGTTTGTTCCAAGGATCTACTACTCTTTCAGTAAAATAATATTTTCTCATGTTGCTTTTGATCTTCCCCCCAACTAACTTCAGATTGTGTCCCCTTGTTCTTGTGTTCACTTTCCTATTAAAAACACTTCCCTCCTGAACCTTATTTAACCCTTTAACATATTTAAATGTTTCGATCATGTCCCCCCCTTTCCTTCTGTCCTCCAGACTATACAGACTGAGTTCATTCAGTCTTTCCTGATACGTTTTATGCTTAAGACCTTCCACTATTCTTGTAGCCCGTCTTTGGACCCGTTCAATTTTGTCAATATCTTTTTGTAGGTGAGGTCTCCAGAACTGAACACAGTATTCCAAATGGGGTCTCACCAGCACTCTATATAGCGGGATCGTAATCTCCCTCTTCCTGCTTGTTATACCTCTAACTATGCAGCCAAGCATCCTACTTGCTTTCCCTACCGCCTGACTGCACTGTTCACCCATTTTGAGACTGTCAGAAATCACTACCCCTAAATCCTTTTCTTTTGAAGTATTTGCTAACACAGAACTGCCAATACAATACTCAGATTGAGGATTCCTTTTCCCCAAGTGCATTATTTTACATTTGGAAACATTAAACTGCAGTTTCCATTGCTTTGACCATTTATCTAGTAAAGCTAAACCATTTACCATATTACAGACGCCTCCATACACTGAGGTGTTTTTGGTGGTTTTTTTGAGGATTCAGAAGCGACAATTTACTTGCCAGCTTGATTTCCCAGAAAACCGGAGCATTGTACCATCCCACCTGGGCATCATTGCCAAAGAGTCACCTTGTGACCTGCCACTTACGTGTTCCTTGCCTGAAGACGTATTGATTGGCATGGGGCGTGTTTCAGATCCCCCAAACTGGTCATTCACGTTCTCCATTGGCAATGTCCTTGGCGACCTCCGGTCCATTTCGCAGCAACTGATGAAGGGGAAAGCACACAACAACACCCATTAAGTCATGAGAGTATAAATAAATAACCGGGCTCAAATATCAGGTTTTGAGGTTTAACCATGCATTCGTGAGTCCTGGAGCAAGGAGAGTCATAGAAACATAGAAACATAGAAGACTGACGGCAGAAAAAGACCTCATGGTCCATCTAGTCTGCCCTTATACTATTTCCTGTATTTTATCTTACAATGGTTATATGTTTATCCCAGGCATGTTTAAATTCAGTGACTGTGGATTTACCAACCACGTCTGCTGGAAGTTTGTTCCAAGGATCTACTACTCTTTCAGTAAAATAATATTTTCTCATGTTGCCTTTGATCTTTCCCCCAACTAACTTCAGATTGTGTCCCCTTCTTCTTGTGTTCACTTTCATATTAAAAACACTTCCCTCCTGGACCTTATTTAACCCTTTAATATATTTAAATGTTTCGATCATGTCCCCCCTTTTCCTTCTGTCCTCCAGACTATACAGATTGAGTTCATTAAGTCTTTCCTGATATGTTTTATGCTTAAGACCTTCCACCATTCTTGTAGCCCGTCTTTGGACCCGTTCAATTTTGTCAATATCTTTTTGTAGCTGAGGTCTCCAAAACTGAACACAGTACTCCAAATGTGGTCTCACCAGCGCTCTATATAAGGGGATCACAATCAATGGCTAGCTGCTTGCTACAAAAGTAAGCTTGTTTCAACACAAGTTCTCACACAATCGAAAGTTACAATCAGTCCAAGAACGAACGGAAACTCTACCTTCTGCCCAAAATAGAATTTTTCCTGGGCCTTTGTGGAGAGCGAAAAGGGAGAAAAAGGAAAGAAACCAGAAGATGGATAGTTATAAACTGAAGTCACACTGGGATATTCGGCGATTGTCGAAATTCTTCTGCAACGGAGTCTCAAACTTTTTTCTACACAATACATTTCTGATTTTAAAAAAATGCCGTTTGATTCCTGACCGTTCCTGATTCTTGTGGAGCTATTTAATTAGTTTTTGTCCAGCTTGCCAAGGAGAAACCAGAGACTCTGATCTCACGCAGCTACAAAATAATAAATAAATAAACCCAGCAATGGGAACGTGTCTACTCGGTAAAACCTAGCGAGCCCTTGTGTTACTCTAATTGGATCTTGTGGCATTCCTGCAAATAAATGCAACTGAAGAGCTACGGCTAAGTTTGGCAGCAGCCAGCTTCCTAGATCATTAAAACATATAACCAAAAAAGTATTTTTTAAATAAATCAGAATAGGAAGGACGATGGGTTTGTGATAGGACAGTGATGGCCAACCTTTTTTCCCCTCAGGTGCTGAAATAGAATAGAATACTCCACTCGAAATAGAATACCCTACGAGACTAGACTTTCAATCCTGGGCCTAGAAAGTTTAGAACTAAGACGCCTTAAACAAGATCTAAGTATTGCCCACAAGATCATATGCTGCAACGTCCTGCCTGTCGGCGACTACTTCAGCTTCAACCACAACAACACAAGAGCACACAACAGATTTAAACTTAATATTAACCGCTCCAAACTTGACTGTAAAAAATATGACTTCAGTAACCGAGTTGTCGAAGTGTGGAACTCATTACCGGACTCCATAGTGTCATCCCCAAACCCCCAACACTTTACCCTTAGATTATCTACGGTTGACCTATCCAGATTCCTAAGAGGTCAGTAAGGGGCGAGTACAAGTGCACTAGAGTGCCTTCCGTCCCCTGTCCTATTGCTCTCCTATATCTCCTATACCTTTCTTCTATTCCTATATTTCTTCTTCTATTCTTTCATTGATAGGTTCTATTACTATATCTTCTTTTCTATTATTTCTTAGATACATTTTACTATGAGTATCTCCTCTATAACCTTCATCATGTATTTTATTATGTATATATAGATATATACCCACTAAAACCCTCATTGTGTATTGGACAAAATAAATAAATTAAAAATAAATAAATGAATAATAAAGTGAAGCCAGAGACGGCAAGAGTTTCTCTATCCTTTAGATCAGTGTTTCCCAACCTTGGCAACTTGAAGATATTTGGACTTCAACTCCCAGAATTCCCCAGCCAGTGAATGTCGTTCCCTATGCTATGTTTCTTTATATTAAAAAAAATGGGAAAAAAAGAGTTTCTCTGTCCCTCCAATTCTATCTTTTTTTTTTTTTGAAATTCCTTCTTGTTTGAATAAGTTTTTCATTTTTAAATATCTATAAATATTAAGTACATGAACAATGTGGCATCAGGGTATCATTAATTTTGATACGAAATAATAGTGATGTGAGACTAACAATTGTGTTAGTTTTAATTACAATAATCATACTCACGTCATTGTAGTAACATTGTACATAATACAATCATATTTCATCTACATACTGATTTTAACGTATTATATAGAAGTTTGCATAATACAATTCCCCCCTTTTCTAATTTCTACCTCTATTCTGCGGAGAGGGGCGGCATACAAATCCAATAAATAAAATAAATAAATAAAATAAATATCACAAATCTTATATTGGTGGGTACCTACTGATTTTTCCTCTCCCATGCTAAGTTCAGCCGTTTGGCTCTAAGGAGGCGAAAATAGTCTTCTCTAGATTGGATCCGCAGGCTAAACTAGTGTCTTCTATATTTTGGGTAAATAAAGGGGCTTCTCAACATTTATATTTCTGGTTCACCCCTTTTTTTCTAAAGGTTATGCGTGGGACATCAGTACAATGCAGGGAAGGGACTCAACCCAGCGGTAGACAATTGAAATGTCGTAATAGCACACAAATCTTTTTTTTTTAATCAAACAGGAAACCAAACTCCTTAAAATAATAATTATTTATCACTTGGAGTGGAGGAATTATTCTCTGCTCTAGAGAGCAACACATAATAAAACAGGGTAGAGAAATCACCAAGGTTTCAGAGGTCCAAGAAAACAAAAAATGAGCTTTTACCTCTCTGGGAAGACCCCCTCCTGCAACTCTAAAATCTTTAAGTTAAGTCCCCATCTTGGCTACTCTCCCAGGCTTGGGTGGTGGTTGTTTTTACTGAGAGACAGTACAGTGGTTAAGGCGGCAGGCTGGAAAGTAGGAGACAAGGAATTCAGGAGGAAGAAGAAGAAGAAGAAGGGCAGGAAGAGGAAGAAGAATAAATAGAAGAATAAATAGAAGAAGAAGAAGAAGAAGAAGAAGAAGAAGAAGAAGAAGAAGAAGAAATAGAAGAACAAGAAACAGAAGAACAAGAAGAGGAGGAGGGGAGGAGGAAGAGGAAGAAGAAGAAATACAAGAAGAAATACAAGAAGAAGAAGAAATAGAAGAACAAGAAACAGAAGAAGAAGAGGAGGAGGAGGAGGGGGAGGTGGAAGAGGAAGAAGAATAAATAGAAGAATAAATAGAAGAAGAAGAAGAAGAAGAAGAAGAAGAAGAAGAAGAAGAAGAAGAAATAGAAGAACAAGAAACAGAAGAAGAAGAGGAGGAGGGGGAGGAGGAAGAGGAAGAAGAGGAAAGAGGGGAGGACAAACGTTTTCTGTGATTCTTAAGAGAAAAAGTGCAGAGACTGGGTAATTATCAGGATTATTGTAGAGTGGGGCAGTCTTCAAAAATTAGAATTTAGAATAGAACACAAAATCTGGAATGGAATTAAATATTATAGGAAATATTGAATAGAATAGACTGGAAAAGACAAGACAACAATACAATGCAATGCAATGCAATACAACACAACACAATACAAAATATGAAATAGAATGAAAAGAATGGAGTGGAACTTGACTCTTGACTAGATTACACTAAAACTAGAGTAGAGTAGAGTAGAGTAGAACAGAATAGAACAGAATAGAATAAGGAACCAATGTAGTTTCTTAACAGTTGGGGATCATTGCTTTTATTCCTAATGGATAATACATCCATCATTCTAATTATTTTAAATACAAGCAATGTGACTTAAGTGTACTGTTTAATCATTTGTACATCACTTCCAGAATGCTTGACATCAAAGGTAGTTAAGGATCCAACTAGCTTTTTATGGCCAGTTCACGATCTTGCAATCCTGTGGCCGAAGTCACAATCGAAAGAAGAAAGAAAGCATGTTTTATTTTGCAGTTTTGTTTCACAGCTCACAAAATATTGAGCGCTCACTGAGCTGCAATATATATATATATATATATATATATATATATATATATATATATATATATATATATATATATATATATATATATCTGGTGAGCATACAATGACTTCAAAAGCAGAGGTACCCTCGCTTCGGCATTCAACGGTATTTAATTCTTCTTAACCCTGCTGTTCTGTTCGGGTCTGTGAGACCCGAAATCAAGGTTTGAGACCCTGTAAAAAATTTTCCCTGCATATCTGAAACTTGAAATTTCATGACTTTTCATCATTTCAGGGGTTCTCTCTATGAGAATTTTTTTGGGGGGGTGGGAGGTTTCTTTCTTGCTGGAAAAAAAAAACTCCCTAATGTTATGTTCCCGGGTCACCCTGACCCGGACCGAAAACTCTTCATTTGCAGTGCTTATGTTTGGTCTTTTTGAAAGCTTTTTTCACTTGGAAAGTAGTCTGAACATTTCTTCACACAATGGAATGAAAATTGAACTGAAAAAATTAATCCTTATTGGTTTATTTTGCCCATAAATGTGCCTCCCCCCCCGTTTTTGTGAAAGTTTTTTCAATTTATGGATAGTTTTGCTTGCAAAATGCAGTCTATTTTACTGGAGTTGGTGTGGGAATGGTACCTTGAACATTTCTGAATATAAGAAAAATATAAAGGAACTGAAAAAAATGATTCTTACTGTTTTTTTAACATCAGAAATAAGGCCTCCCCCCCCCCCCTGGCTGCTTGCAACAATTTTCACTTTTTATTTTTTTATGCTCCAAATCCGAAATATTCTTTAAAATCTTACGCATTCATTTACTCAATTTAACAATGCTGATCATCAAAAAAATATTTGTGGGGGTGGGGGAAAAAAATTTTTCTTGGCAAAAAAAAAGTCACATTTACTCTGTTCGGGTCATATAGACCCGGATCAAAATGATTTTTTTTAGGTACTTGAATTTGGTCTTTTTGAAAACTTTTTCCACTGGAAAACTAGTTTAAACATTTATGAACATAATGATATGAAAATTGAACTGGAAAAATTGAGACTTATATTTTTATTTTGATCAAAAAGCCCCTCCCCCCATCCTTTTTGAATTTCGTGTCAATTTATATTTTTTAAGGCTACAAATCCCTAAGGAATTTTCCCCCAAAAGGTTTGATATACTAAATTGAACAATCCTGAACATAAGAAAAATATAAATGAACTGAAAAAAATGACTCTTATTGGTTTATTGTTTTATACTCGAGTATAAGCCTACTCGAGTATAAGCCTATTTGAGTATAAGCATGGGGGCCCATTTATGAGCAAAATAAACCAATAAGGATCATTTTTTCAGTTTAATTTTCATATCATTATGTTCAGAAAGGTTCAAGCTACCAATCCCACACCAAAATAGAATAGTAAAATAGAATGCATTTTGCAGGCAAAATTATCAATAAACTCAAAAGTTTTGATATACTAAATTGAACAATCCTAAACATAAGAAAAATAGAAATGAACTGAAAAAAAATGATTCTTATTGGTTTATTTTTGAATATAAGACCATATCATTTTATACTCGAGTATAAGCCTACTCGAGTATAAGCCTATTTGAGTATAAGCATGGGGGCCCATTTATGAGCAAAATAAACCAATAAGGATTAATTTTCTCAGTTCAATTTTCATATCATTGTGTGCAGAAATGTTCAAGCTACCAATCCCACACCAACTTTAGTAAAATAGAATGGATTTTGCAAGCAAAACTATCCATAAATTGAAAAAACTTTCACAAAAACGGGGGGGGGAGGCACATTTATGTGCAAAATAAACCAATAAGGATTAATTTTTTCAGTTCAATTTTCATTCCATTGTGTGCAGAAATGTTCAAACATGTTTCCAGGTGAAAAAAGCTTTCAAAAAGACCAAACATAAGCACTGCAAATGAAGAGTTTTCGGTCCGGGTCAGGGTGACCCGGGAACATAACATTAGGAACTTTTTTCGAACAGAACAGCAGTTAAAGTGACTTTTCCACGACCGGATTTATTCCCCTGCGTTTACAAGAACACATCAAATGATTCGCACAAAAAGGAGCCGTTTCTCTTTCATTATATGAGTATTGTGCTTGTCTACTGAGACCCACACATATGCACACAAACGCACTCGCCAAGCAAAACTAAATTCTACAACGCAGGCAACAAAGACTTGCGTTTTTCCCAGGGGGCTCATTGTCTACTTTTAAGAATATCACAGGTCGAAGTAATTTATTTTTTTTTAAGAAATTTTTTTCCTCATGCCGGAGTGATTGTATCAAAGCCACTTTAATCAAACAAACAAAAAAAAGGTTTATTTATTGGATTTTTAAATTCAGAATGGCCAAGGAACAGAACAATAAACCAGGAAATGGCTGCTTCAAATCTTATTTCTTATTTTTTTGATACAAAGAACCACATGGGGACAATAATATCGATTAACTTCACAGAAGTCCAATCTAAGTGTAGTAAGCAGTTTGGAGCATTATTAAAACACACACAAATGCTAAATTGGCATCATAGTGGCATAGTCAGAATCAATAAAATTACCCAAGCTGTGCAGGGCTTTGGATTCCAGTCTGACAAAAAAAATGGTTTCGCAGTGTTTGGGAGTACGAATGGAGCATCTGTTACAACTCATTAAAGCAGCAGCATCTGTTTCTAGGCATGGCGAAGTTCTGAAAAGCAGCTGCTTTAATGAGTCACCAGCAGGTGCTGCATTCTTGCTCCTCTATACTCTGAAACAGTAATTTGAAACAAAATCCAAAGCAATGCAAATCAATTATTTATTTATTTATTTATTTATTAGATTTGTATGCCGCCCCTTTCCGTAGACTCGGGGCGGCTCACAACATAATAAAACAATTCATAACAAATCTAATAATTTACAATTTAAAATTTAAAGTAGTTAAGAAAACCCCATTTTTAAGCAGACATACCTACAAACATACCATACATAAATTATATAGGCCCCGGGGAGATATCTCAATTCCCCCATGCCTGACGACAAAGGTGGGTTTTGAGGAGTTTACGAAAGGCAAGGAGGGTAGGGGCAGTTCTAATCTCTGGGGGGAGCTGGTTCCAGAGAGTCGGGGCCGCCACAGAGAAGGCTCTTCCCCTGGGGCCCGCCAACAGACATTGTTTAGTTGACGGGACACGGAGAAGGCCGACTCTGTGGGACCTAATCGGTCGCTGGGATTCGTGCAGCAGAAGGCGGTCTCGGAGATATTCTGGTCCGATGCCATGAAAGGCTTTATAGGTCATAACCAACACTTTGAATTGTGACCGAAAATTGATCGGCAACCAATGCAGACTGCGGAGTGTTGGTGTAACATGGGCATTTTTGGGAAAGCCCATGACCGCTCTCGCAGCTGCATTCTGCACGATCTGAAGTTTCCAAACACTTTTCAAAGGTAGCCCCATGTAGAGAGCATTACAGTAGTCGAGCCTCGAGGTGATGAGGGCATGAGTGACTGTGAGCAATGAGTCCCGGTCCAAATTATCCTATATGTCTTTTTCCCAGTCTCTCTTAATGATTGCATTCACACAACCAACTGAACCCAGGGAATCTATATTGCTTGTTGTGTCACATCCCCCCCCCCCGATAGACCAAACCAGGGAATGATCGCCTTCTGCCGCACGAATCCCAGCGACCGGTTAGGTCCCACAGAGTTGGCCTTCTCCGGGTCCCGTCGACTAAGCAATGTCGTTTGGCGGGACCCAGGAGAAGAGCCTTCTCTGTGGCAGCCCCGACCCTCTGGAACCAGCTCCCCCCAGATATCAGAGTTGCCCCCACCCTCCTTGCCTTTCGCAAGCTCCTTAAAACTCACTTCTGTCGTCAGGCATGGGGGAATTGAAATTTTTCCTTCCCCCTAGGCTTATAGAATTTATACATGGTATGCTTGCTTGTATGTATGAGTGGTTCTTTAAATTGGGGTTTTTTAGATTGTTTTAATATTAGATTTGTTTATATTGTCTTTTTATATTGTTGTTAGCCGCCCCAAGTCTTCGGAGAGGGGCGGCATACAAATTAATAAATAAATAAAATAAAATAAAATAAATAAATAAATAAAACTTTTTAAAAAATATACAGATTAAAAGAATTGGAAGGGACTTTTTCCTCTGGTACCGAAAGAGTGTGCGTGCATACTATCGAACATACGTGAATGTCCACACCCATAATTCAGTGCCTGGGGAGGGTGAAAACAGCTCCCCCCCATAGCCCCTCTGAAGGTTGGAAAGGGCCTGTTTCCCAACTTCTGGTGGGCCCAGTAGGCTTGTGTTTCACCCTCCCCAGGCTCCAAAGGCTTTCCTGGAGGGTAAAAACGCCCTCCCCCATGTTCTGTCAGGCTCTCTGGTAGACTCCACCCAAAAATTCACAGGCACAAATTTCAGACACACACACGTTTGAAAATTCAAAACAATGTTCTTTATAATGAAAATTCACTTAAACCAAGCCCTCTTTTGGTATTGCAAAGAGCACTCGTCTCCAAACAAACTGGTAATTTGTACAAGTCCCTTATCAGTTCTGTGATACTTAGCTTGCAGCTGTGAGGCAATTCACAGTCCTTCTTCTTTCACAAAGTGAAACACACTTTGCTCTGGTTTAGTTTCAAAGCGGGGAAAAATCAGCACACAAAAGGTCAAAGTCAGCAAAGTAGACACGAAACACAATGATCAGACAATCCTCCACAATGGCCAAACCCACAGGCTGCTATTTATAGCAGCCTCACTAATGACCACAGCCCCACCCAACCACAGGTGGCCTCATTTTCTTTGATAATAATCTCTCAGTTGTTGTTGCCTATGCATCGCTCTCCGCATGCGTGGCTGTATCATTAACTCTTGTTCTGAATCCAAGGAGGAGCTAGAGAATTGATTTTCTTCTGAGCTGTCTGCCACACTCTCCTCCTCCCTGTCACTCATGTCTTCTTGGTCAGAGGAGCCTTCATCAGCAGATTCCATCGGGGGCAAAACAGGCCTGCAGCATGTGGATGTCTCCCCCACATCCACAGTCCTTGGGGCAGGAGCTGGGCCAGAGCTAACCACAACACCCCATCCCCTTGGAGGCTCTCTGGAAGCCAAAAACGCCCTCCCTGAGCCTCTGTGCAAGCCAAAAATCAGCTGGCCGGCACACGCATGCACGTTGGAGCTGAGCTAGAGGAACGGTTCGCGTTCCAGCAGATATGGCTCCGCATACCACCTGTGGCACCCGTGCCATAAGTTCACCATCACTGGTTTCGGAGGTCGACTAGGCCACACCCACCACGGTCACACCCAACTAGCAACTGGGCAGTGAACACCTTGCTAAAACATTTGAATTCCACCCCTGAATAGAAGTTAGGACTAACGCCAGGTTCCAATTAATCTACCCATCACAAATCAGATTCAGGCTTGACAGCTAGTTGGTAAAAGTGAAATGACCAAAATACAAGACCTCTAAATTATTATCTGTAAAGGACAAAAGTGTGCTTTCGAAAAAAAATAAATCTGCCTAAATGACAGCTTTCTGAAATAAAGGACTGACTTTTTATAATAAAGTATGAAATATAATGGATATAATGGAATGTAACAGGTAAAAATTTATTATAAGAATTTTAAGAGATGGTTTATAATCTGTAAAACAGAGTAATGTGTGATTTGAACTATATGTGAAAACTCAATAAAGAAATTTATTAAAAAAAAGAAACATCAACAACAACAACAAAAAAAAGAATGAACGATCATTGTACTTACAGTAATATAATTCTTTTTTTATAGTAAACTTTATTAATTTTTCATAAAAATTAACATACGTACAAACACACATTTAACATAAAATTGGGGTTGCAATTCCCCCTCTTGTCATAGAAGTCAAAATTCCATACAGAAAAAAGAATACAGTATTAATACCTTAAATCAACATATTAATTTAAATGAAAAGAAGAAATTTTATTTAACCTTATATAAAAAAACCCTTCATATATAAACAAGATAAAACAATTTGTTTTTTTAAAAAAATCATAGCAATACTTCTACAGTTCTCACATAAGTTTTACTTTTAATTCTTCTTCTTATTTATCCATATATACACTTTATTCCAGATCACATAAAATTCTGATTCCTCTTGGTTATTTAACCGTCTCGCAATCTGAATAGAATAGAATTCTTTATTGGCCAAGTGTGATTGGACACACGAGGAATTTGTCTTTGGTGCAGATGCTCTCTGTGTATTATCTTAGCAATAGCATTAGCATTTAGACTTATATACCGCTGCGTAGTGCTTTACAGCCTTCTCTAAGCTGCTTACAGAGAATAAGCATATTGCCCGCAAGAATCTGGGTCCTCATTTTACTGACCTTGAAAGGATGGAAGGCTGAGTCACCTTTAAGCCTACTGAGATTCGATCTGCAAAACTGCTGGCAGCCAGGGATCAGCAGAAATAGCACTCTAACCAATGCTAAGTTTCTCTTTCGAAGCTAGTTATGCAAAGTTTGGGATGTGTTTGGATCTCCTTCAGAGGTTTTCTGGTTCTCTCTCTCTCTCCCCTCTTGGATGGAGAACAGGAAGTACCACAAAAGTATGCTTCAAAGCCAAGTATTTCAACTAAGGTATTATTCCAACTGCAGAGATTATCTCTCATATTTCTTCTTTTTTTTTTTAAAGTGGAGGAAGTAATTTTTTTCCTAGCTTGGGTTATTTTTATGGCTATTTATAAAATCAGATAACGAGCAGAACCCAACTTACAATCGAATCTCCAGCCAAGGACAATGTGGCCCAGGCTGGAGATAAATTAGACAATGGTAGCCCCACGCTGTGGGGTTAAACCAAATTAAAGAATTTGGAAGAACATTCCACAGCATTTTTTTAAAAAAGAGAAAGGCTGTTTTATTGGGCAGAGAAAACTCATTAAGGTTGCTTCTACAGGTAAACCCTCGACTTAACAACGGTTTGTTTAATGAAGAAGTTATATTGACTTATGGCCATTTTTCACATTTATGACCATTGCAAAATCTTCATGATCAACCAGCTTGGCTGAATAGCTAGAGGGTTAAATAAGGTCATAACATAATAGATGCAATCTGAGTATTGTATGGCAGTTCTGTGTTAGCAAAAACGTCAGAAGAGAAGGATTTAGGGGTAGTGATTTCTGACAGTCTCAAGATGGGTGAACAGTGCAATCAGGCGGTAGGGAAAGCAAGTAGGGTGCTTGGCTGCATAGCTAGAGGTATAACAAGCAGGAAGAGGGAGATTATGATCCCGCTATATAGAATGCTGGTGAGACCACATTTGGAAGACTGTGTTCAGTTCTGGAGACCTCACCTACAAAAAGATATTGACAAAATTGAACGGGTCCAAAACGGGCTACAAGAATGGTGGAAGGTCTTAAGCATAAAATGTATGAGGAAAGACTTAATGAACTCAATCTGTATAGTCTGGAGGACAGAAGGAAAAGGGGGGACCTGATCGAAACATTTAAATATGTTAAAGGATTAAATAAGGTCCAGGAGGGAAGTGTTTTTAATAGGAAAGTGAACACAAGAACAAGGGGACACAGTCTGAAGTTAGTTGAGGGAAAGATCAAAAGCAACATGAGAAAATATTATTTTACTGAAAGAGTAGTAGATCCTTGAAACAAACTTCCAGCAGACGTGGTAGATAAATCCACAGTAACCTGGGATAAACATAGATCCATCCTAAGATAAAATACAGAAAATAGTATAAGGGCAGACTAGATGGATCATGAGGTCTTTTTCTGCCGTCAATCTTCTATGTTTCTATGTTTCTATCATGTGATCAGAATTTGGACACTTTGAAACAGACTTGTGTTTATAAGGGTTGCAGTATTTATAATGAGTTTACATGATCTCCTTTTGTGACCTTCCCACAAGCAAAGTCAATGGGGAAGCCATAGAACTGTAACTAGATTGTCAGGCATGATTAGAACGCAAAGAAGGGGCCTTTTTCTACCTGGAAAAGACTTGTGTAGGCTTCAGGTTCTAGACTTTTCAACTAGTTGGGAATTTAGGCACCCGAGTTCCCATGGCTGGGGAACATCGCTGTACATCACTGCTTCTCCATCACAGCAACTTTAAGATGGATGGAACCCAAGTCCCAGAATTCCTCCTGACTGGTGAAGTCCATTTGAAAGCTGCTGAGGCTGAGAAATGCTGTTCTAGATCAAAAGGCCTGGCCTGAAGCCATTGCATTTTCGGAAACCTAATGCCCCGTACCGTGGGTCATCCTAAATTAGTTTTCTTGCTCCACTTAATTCGGGATCACGTACTTTTAATGCACCCCCAACTTTTAAAATTTGCAGGAATACAAAATGCAACATGTCTTTATTGCTGATCTGGGGTCTACAGCCCATGAGCTTTGCCTAGGGCTAAATGCTAGCTTGGCTTCAAAAGAGCTGACCAGAGAACAAGAAAAAGTGCAAAAAAGTTTATTTGCATTGCAAATTGAACGGAAGCGGTCACTAAGCAGGTCAAATCTCAAACTAGCAGCATCTAGTCAAGGTAACCTGCTCAAACCTCTCCCTTTTTGCAGAGAATAAGGAAGAGAAGTGTGACAAAAATATGCAGTGGTCATTGCTGTATGTAAACAAACAAGCTCAGAACTTAGTTTTATGTCTTAGTAATCAAGAGCATATTCGGGAGTGACTTGGGTATAAGTCAGGGTGTTACGAGAGGAGGATGTTATTGAACAGTTGCTGAACCAAAGGTTGTAAGTCAAAGGTTGTATTTTGTATACTATCTGGGTCAATTTTTAGGGTATAGAGATATTTTCACAACCATGACTAGGTAGAGTTGAATTAATAATTGTTGTGGTTAGCTCTGGCCCAGCTCCTGCCCCAAGGACTGTGGATGTGGGGGAGACATCCACATGCTGCAGGCCTGTTTTGCCCCCGGTGGAATCTGCTGATGAAGGCTCCTCTGACCAAGAAGGCATGAGTGACAGGGAGGAGGAGAGTATGGCAGACAGCTCAGAAGGAGATCAATTATCTAGCTCCTCCTTGGATTCAGAACAAGAGTTAATGATACAGCCACACATGCGGAGAGCGATGCATAGACAACAACAACTGAGAGATTATTATCAAAGAAAATGAGGCCACCTGTGGTTGGGTGGGGCTGTGGTAATTAGTGAGGCTGCTATAAAGAGCAGCCTGTGGGTTTAACCATTGTGGAGGATTGTCTAATCATTGTGTTTCATGACTGCTTTACTGACTTTGACCTTTTGTGTGCTGATTTCCCCCCACTTTGAAACTAAACCAGGGCAAAGTGTGTTTCACTTTGTGAAAGAAGAAGGACTGTGAATTGCCTCACAGCTGCAAGCTACGTATCTCAGAACTGATAAGGGACATGTACAAATTACCAGTTTGTTTGGAGACGAGTGCTCTTGGCTATACCAAAAGAGGGCTTGGTTTAAGTGAATTTTCATTATAAAGAACATTGTTTTGAATTTTCAAACGTGTGTGTGTGTGTCTGAAATTTGTACCTGTGAAGTTTTGGGAGGATTCTACCAGAGAGCCGGACAGAATAATAATAATAATAATAATAATAATAATAATAATAATAATAATAATAATAATAATAATAATTTATTAGATTTTTATGCCTGAATTAATCCAGGACATGGCAGAGCCTGCTGCGGATTAATGCAATCCTCACTTATTAATTGGCTGGATCAGCTAAACGTTTTCGGTGTTGTCTCAATATGC
Organism: Erythrolamprus reginae; assembly: GCF_031021105.1. NCBI lineage: Eukaryota > Metazoa > Chordata > Lepidosauria > Squamata > Dipsadidae > Erythrolamprus > Erythrolamprus reginae. The sequence goes on along the minus strand of NC_091959.1, from coordinate 43,291,201 downwards.
TAACCCATCCCTGACCTACATATGGAAACAGACCTTCTGTTTTTTAAAGCTGGTTGAAGCCCCCACCAGTTTTAGCCTTCAGTGCTAGTTATAACTCGAACCCCTTGGTTTCTATTGCCAACAAATGCACTTAAGGGTACCTGCCTTCCTTACAAAACTGAGTGTCAGATGTTGTGGCCAATTTAATCCCATTTTAATTTTTGCACATTTAATTTTTATATTTTGCCATCCTGCTGCATTACATGCTCAGCCCGATCAGTGTTAAGTTCGGATAATAATGATAACAACAACAACAACAACAGAGTTGGAAGGGACCCTAGAGATCTTCTAGTCCAACCCCCTGCTTAGGCAGGAAACCCTACACTCAGTGAAGGGCTATCCAAATTTTTACTACCACACTGTAGGCGTGGCTTATGCAGGACACCCTGCATTTTCTTTCAACATCTTTCAGTGCAAATTTATTTTGTCCAAAGAGAATAAAAACGTGTAGTAGTTAATATCAGGGAAGGGATAGAAGAAGAGATATGAAAATAGAATACATCAATGAAGAGTAGAGGAAAGGACATATGAATGGGAGAAAAGATATATAAAATATAGGAGAGACAATTGGACAGGGGACGGAAGGCACACTAGTGCACTTATGCTCGCCCCTTACTGACCTCTAAGGAATCTGGAGAAGTCAACCGTGGAAACTGTAAGGGAAAAATGTTGGGGGTTGACATCACGGAGTCTGGTAATGAGTTCCACACTTCAACAACTCGATTGCTAAAGTCATATTTTTTACAGTCAAATTTGGAGTGGTTGATATTAAGTTTGAACCTGTTGCATGCTCTTGTGTTATTGCGGTTGAAGTTGAAGTAGTTGTTGACAGGCAGGATGTTGCAGCAAATGATCTTGTGGGCAATACTTAGATCATGTTTAAGGCGTCGTAGTTCTAAGCTTTCTAGACCCAGGATTGTAAATCTAGTTTCGTAGGGTATTCTGTTTCGAATTGGGTGCTCTGGGGTGGAGCTCCATTTTTGCTACCTCACTGTGCCACCCCCCCGTCTGGGCAGCAGCCCACCCCTGCCTACACTACTTCAGACAGATGGTTACTCAACTTCTTCTTAAAAACTTCCAGTGTTGGAGCATTCACAACTTCTGGTGGCAAGCTGTTCCGCTGGTCAATTGTTCTCACTGTCAGGAAATTTCTCCTTCGTTCTAAGTTGTTTCTCTCCTTGTTCAGCTTCCACTCATTGTTTCTTTCTCCTTGTCGGTTTTTTGTGGGTTTTGTAGTGTTTCCTTACTTTAGATGCTGGGTTTTTTTTTTTTTTTTTTTATGAATTAACACTATTCCAACTGAATTATAACTGGTTTGCAGCTACTTGAGGGAGAGACGGAGGATGAAAATTGATTCTTAACCTGCAAAGCAGCGGTGGGCTTCTATCGATTTGGCCCGATTCTGGCGAACTGGGAGAAGTGGTGGCCAGAGGCTCACCCACTTGCCTGGGTATCATCACGGTCATTGGTCCTACGTGCTTGGTGTACGCGCTCCAGTTCTTGAACTGGTAACAAAATTGAATGGGTCCAAAGACGGGCTACAAGAATGGTGGAAGGTCTTAAGCATAAAACGTATCAGGAAAGAGTTAATGAACTCCATCTGTATAGTCTGGAGGACAGAAGGGAAAGGGGGGACATGATCGAAACATTTAAATATGTTAAAGGGTTAAATAAGGTTCAGGAGGGAAGTGTTTTTAATAGGAAAGTGAACACAAGAACAAGGGGGCACAATCTGAGATTAGTTGGGGGAAAGGTCAAAAGCAATATGAGAAAATATTATTTTACTGAAAGAGTAGTAGATCCTTGGAACAAACTTCCAGCAGTAACTGAATTTAAACATGCCTGGGATAAACATATATCCATCCTAAGATAAAATACAGGAAATAATATAAGGGCAGACTAGATGGACCATGAGGTCTTTTTCTGCCGTCAGTCTTCTATGTTTCTATGTTTATTTTATTTTATTTTATTTTATTTATTCCTTGTCCAATATACAATACATATGAAAGAGAATAGACATTAAGTAATATATATAAAAATAGAAAGTAAGAAAGAAGAGAAGTAGAAGGGAAGGAGAGAAAATATATGAGATATGAGATAAGGAAAGACAATTGGACAGGGGACGATAGGCACATCAGTGCACTTATGTACGCCCCTTACTGGCCTCTTAGGAACCTGGAGAGGTCAATCGTGGAGAGTCTAAGGGAGAAATGTTGGGGGCTGGGGGCTGACACCACTGAGTCCGGCAATGTGTTCAACGCTGCGACAACTTGATTGTTAAAGTCATATTTTTTACAGTCAAGTTTGGATCGGTTAATATTAAGTTTGAATCTGTTGCGTGCTCTTGTGTTGTTGCTGTTGAAGCTGAAGTAGTCGTTGAACGGAAGGACGTTGCAGCATATGATCTTGCGGGCAATACTTAAATCCTGTTTTAGGCACCGCAGTTCTAAGCTTTCAAGATCCAGGATAGTTAGTCTATTTTCGTAAGGTATTCTGTTTCGAGTGGAGGAGTGAAGGGCTCTTCTGGTAAAATACCTTTGGACGTTTTTGAGAGTGTTGATGTCTGAGATGTGTTGTGGGTTCCAGACAGATGAGCTGTATTCGAGAATGGGTCTGGCATAGGTTTTGTAGGCTCTAGTCAGTAGTGAGAGATTGCCAGAGCAGAAGCTACGTAGGATCAGGTTAACAACTCTGGAAGCCTTTTTGGCGATATTGTTGCAGTGGGCTTTAGCACTTAGGTCATTTGATATTAGTATTCCAAGGTTTCTAACAAAGGTAAGTGAAACTCAGCACTGTTGCAAAGCACCAGTAGTTTCGCCCCTCCCTTAAACTCTGGAGGCAGCAATACTTCCATTCTATTCTTCCTCTATGAAAAAAAGCCAAATAAACCAGGAAATCCCAGGGAGTTATAAGATAAAAAGCAGCCTGAACTTCACAGCTCAGAGGGAGGTTTGACTGTTGACTAATTTTCCTTTCTTCAATCAGCCTACGGGCTCCACAACGCACACCTCTCTTTATTGAAAAGTTCTTGACAAGGTGCCTTTGTGTGCAGTAATCTTTTAAGAGCTTATCTTGTTCTTGCGGCCGGCTATTCTAACTCCCTCTTCTAGGGCATGGAAAAGCCTTAATTTGCCTCGAGCAGCATTAAAATGTTCTGCTTCTATGTTTGAACTTAGATCGAGAGGCATCACTCTTGGGTGTGTATTTGAAACATAGAAATATAGAAACATAGAAACAGAAACATAGAAACATAGAAATCTGACGGCAGAAAAAGACCTCAAGGTCCATCTAGTCTGCCCTTATACTATTTCCTGTATTTTATCTTAGGATGGATATATGTTTATCCCAGGCATGTTTAAATTCAGTTACTGTGGATTTATCAACCACGTCTGCTGGACGTTTGTTCCAAGGATCTACTACTCTCTCAGTAAAATAATATTTTCTCATGTAGCTTTTGATCTTTCCCCCAACTAACTTCAGATTGTGTCCCCTTGTTCTTGTGTTCACTTTCCTATTAAAAACACTCCCCTCCCGGACCTTATTTAACCCTTTAACATATTTAAATGTTTCCATCGTGTCCTCCCTTTTCCTTCTGTCCTCCAGACTATACAGATTGAGTTCATGAAGTCTTTCCTGATACATTTTATGCTTAAGACCTTCCACCATTCTTGTAGCCCGTCTTTGGACCCGTTCAATTTTGTCAATATCTTTTTGTAGGTGAGGTCTCCAGAACTGAACACAGTATTCCAAATGTGGTCTCACCAGCACTCTATATAGTGGGGTCATAATCTCCCTCTTCCTGCTTGTTATACCTCTAGCTATGCAGCCAAGCATCCTACTTGCTTTCCCTACCGCCTGACTGCACTGTTCACCCATTTTGAGACTGTCAGAAATCACTACCCCTAAATCCTTTTCTTCTGAAGTTTTTGCTAACACAGAACTGCCAATACAATACTCAGATTGAGGATTCCTTTTCCCCAAGTGCATTATTTTACATTTGGAAACATTAAACTGCAGTTTCCATTGCTTTGACCATTTATCTAGTAAAGCTAAATCATTTACCATATTACAGACGCCTCCAGGAATATCAACCCTATTGCATACTTTAGAGTCATCGGTAAATAGGCAAGCCTTCCCTACCAATTTGCATCTTCTTGTCTAAGACACACAATTATCAAAAGGCAGGTATGTGGATGTTATAATTTTTTTAAAAAACTTTATTTATTTTTATTTTTTTAAAAAAAAATCCTGCCTTTATTATTGGAATGGACTGGACAAGAATATTTGTGAAAATTAAGACAAGGGCAAGTCGTTCCTATAGGTCAGTGTTTCCCAACCTTGGCAACTTGAAGATATCTGGACTTCCCTGGAGCGAGGGGAAGGGTAAAAATGCCCTCACCCCCCGGAGGTTCTCTGGAAGCCAAAAACGTCCTCCCAGAGCCTCTATGTGAACCAAAAATCAGCTGGCTGGTACACATATGCACATTGGAGCTGAGCTAGGGCAATGGTTCACGTGCCAGCAGATATGGCTCCGCGTGCCACCTGTGGCACCCATGCTATAGGTTCGCCATCACTGCTATAGGTAGTCTGCTATGCTCGACTGTCTCTCCGTCCTTGCAAAGCAGAGAGACTGAAGAGGAAGGGATTTCAAGAGAGTAAGCTGTTTGCGCATATTGAATAGAATAGAATAGAATAGAATTTTATTGGACACACAAGGAATTTGTCTTGGTGCATATGCTCTCAGCGTACTAACATTAATTCAACTTCACCAACAGGAGGCAAAGGTTAGGCAAAGGTGACGTTGCCTACAGAAACTGTTTCCCCCCCCTCACCTTCCATTCCCCTCATTGCAGAGTGGAGCGACTGAAGAGAAAGGGATTGCAAGAGAGAAATCCAATTGCATAACAGGGCAGGGACCCCACCCACCCCCTGGATTATGGCACGATGACCACCCCACCACCACAAAGAGAAGAAAGTAGAACTTCTCCTTTTTCCTTGCCCAGATACATGTTTATAATTAATAATAATCTGAAACCTATCAAGCACAAACCAAACACTTCCTACTCAGGAATGCAAGACCATCATGTTGAAACATAACATGCTCATGTAATCAGCAGCAGGGAGGAAGGTTCTTTTCCAAAGAATTCCAAATGCTATGCTGGTTTCCAGAAGTAGTAGTAGTAGTAGTAGTAGTAGTAGTAGTAGTAGTAGTAGTAATAATAATAATAATAATAATAATAATAATATTAATTAATTAATTAATTAATGGATTTGTATGCCACCCCTCTCCGTAGACTCGGGGCGGCTAACAACAGTAACAAAAAACAGCATGTAAATCCAATACTAAAACAACTAAAAACCCTTATTGTAAAACCAAACATCCATACATACAAACATACAATACATGAATTGTAAAGGCCTAGGGGAAAGAATATCTCAGTTCCCCCATGCCTGACGGCAGAGGTGGGTTTTAAGGAGCTTACAAAAGGCAAGGAGGGTGGGGGCAATTCTAATCTCCGGGGGGAGTTGGTTCCAGAGGGCCGGGGCTGCCACAGAGAAGGCTTTTCCCCTGGGTCCCACCAAACGACATTGTTTTGTTGACCCACTCTGTGGGACCTAACCGGTCGCTGGGATTCGTGCGGCAGAAGGCGGTCTCGTAGATGCCCTGGTCCGGTGCCATGAAGGGCTTTATAGGTGATGACCAACACTTTGAATTGTGACCGGAAACTGATCGGCAACCAATGCAGACTGCAGAGTGTTGGTGTTACATGGGCATTTTTGGGAAAGCCCATGATTGCTTTCCCAGCTGCATTCTGCACAATCTGAAGTTTCCGAACACTTTTCAAAGGTATTTATTTGTTTGTTTGTTTGTTTGTTTGTTTGTTTGTTTGTTTGATTTTTATGCCGCCCTTCTCCTTAGACTCAGGGAGGCTTACAACATGTTAGCAATAGCACTTTTTTAACACAGCCAACCTATTGCCCCCACAGTCCGGGTCCTCATTTGACCCACCTCGGAAGGATGGAAGGCTGAGTCAACCTTGAGACGGTGATGAGATTTGAACCGCTAACCTACAGATCTACAGTCAGCTTCAGTGGCTTGCGGTACAGCACCCTACCTGCTGCGCCACCCTGTATGCCGCCCTTCTCCGAGGACTCGGTAACCAAGAAGTAACCAACAAGGATGTGCTGGATAGGTCATTACTCAGAAGTTTAGGCTGAGGTTTTATTTATTTATTAGAGTTGGAAGGGACCTTGTAGGTCATCTAGTCCAACCCCCTGCTCAAGCAGTGATGGCGAACCTATGGCACGGGTGCCACAGGTGGCACGCGGAGCCATATCTGCTGGCACTTGAGTCGTTGCCTTAGCTCAGCTCCAACGGGCATGTGTGTGCTGGCCAGCTGGTTTCTGGCTTCCAGAGAGCCTTCGGGGAGATGGGGAAGGACATTTTACTTTCCTCCAGCTCCAGGGAAGCCTTTGGAGTCTGAGGAGGGTAAAAGATGAGCCTACTGGACCGACCAGAATTTGGGAAACATTCCGGCTTCCAGGGAGCCTCCGGGGGGCGGGAGAAGCTGTTTTCACCCTCCCCAGGCATTGAATTATGGAAGTGGGCACTTGGCATTGAATTATGGGAGTGGGCACGAAGAAAAAGGTCACCATCCAGAGATAACATGATACAGAAGTTCTGGAAAAAACCAGCTCATTTCACAAGAGCCTCGAAGTGGTTCTTTCTGTTCTTCGATTAATCCCACTCCAGAACACTGGTTTACTAATGAAAAAATATTTTAGCACATACCTTTGCAGCCCACATCTTATTCATAACTGTTTAACTTTTATTTAGTTATTGTCAGACATGTACAAGATAACAAGTCTAGGTATGAACTTATAAACATGACCTGATTACCTACGGTAGGTGTAGGCAAAGTTGGCTCTTCTATGACTTGTGGACTTCAACTTCCAGAATTCCTGAGCCAATCATGCTAGCTCAAGAATTCTGGGAGTTGAAGTCCATATGTCATAGAACAGCCAACTTTGCCTATCCCTGAACTACAGAATCGTCTCTTGGCCTCATGTATCCCATCAACTGGTTAGGGCTCACGGGCTCGGTCTTCTCCAGGTCCCGTCAGCCAAACAATGCTGGCTGGCGAGCCCTAGAATAGAATAGAATAGAATTTTTATTGGCCAAGTGTGATTGGACACACAAGGAATTTGTCTTGGTGCATATGCTCTCAGCGTACATAAAATAAAAGATACATTTGTCAAGAATCATGTGGTACAACACTTAATGATTGTCATAGGGGTCAAATAAGCAATGAAGAAGCAATATTAATAAAAATCTTAGGATATAAGCAACAAGTTACAGTCATACAGTCAACATGGGAGGAAATGGGTGGTAGGAATGATGAGAAAAACTAGTAGAATAGAAGTGCAGATTTAGTGGAAAGTCTGACAGTGTTGAGGGAATTATTTGTTTAGTAGAGTGATGGCGTTTGGAAAAAAACTGTTCTTGTGTCTAGTTGTCTTGGTGTGCAGTGCTCTGTAGCGACGTTTTGAGGGTAGGAGTTGAAACAATTTGTGTCCAGGATGTGAGGGGTCAGTAAATATTTCCCCCGTCCTCTTTTTGACTCGTGCAGTATACAAGTCCTCAATGGAAGGCAGCTTGGCAGCCATTGCTTTTTCTGCAGTTCTGATTCTCCTCTGAAGTCTGTGTCGGTCCTGTTCGGTTGCAGCACCAAACCAGACAGTTATAGAGGTGCAGATGACAGACTCAATGATTCCTCTGTAGAACTGTATCAGCAGCTCCTTGGGCAGTTTGAGCTTCCCGAGCTGGCGCAGAAAGAACATTCTTTGTTGTGCTTTTTTGATGATGTTTTTGATGTTAGGTGACCATTTTAGGTCTTGAGATATGATAGAACCTAGAAATTTGAAGGTCTCTACTGTTGATACTGTGTTGTCTAGTATTGTGAGAGGTGGAAGGGTGGAAGGGTTCTCTGTGGTTGCCCCTGCCCTCTGGAATCAACTCCTGCCCCCCAGGAGATCCATAGTATTCTCACTCTCCCAGCCTTCCGGCAAAGCTTAAAAACACATCTAGGCCAGCAGGCTTGGGGCTGGTGAACTTGGTTACTTTGTGCCAGCCCCTATTATCGTCTGACTGTTGGAGATATGACAGAGTTGTATGAGGTGGGCTGTCTGTGATATGTTTTAAGTCGAGGGGTTTTTTATAGGAATGTTTTATAGTGTTGTTTTATTCAATTTTGATTTCTTCCACTGTTATATATTAATATGTTGCAAGCTGCCCTGAGTCTCAGGAGAAGGACAGCCTAGAACTCAACCAACCTACCAACCAACCAACCAACCAACCAACCAACCAACCAACCAACCAACCAAACAAACAAACAAACAAACAAACAAACAAACAAACAAGAATGAACGAATGAATGAATGAAGATTGAGTTGATGAAGTCTTTCCTGATAAGTTTTATGCTTAAGACCTTCCACCATTTCATTACCAAGAAGCATAGAAACATAGAAGATAGATGGCAGAAAAAGACCTCATGGTCCATCTAATCTGCCCTAATACTATTTCCTGTATTTTATCTTAGGATAGATATATGTTTATCCCAGGCATGTTTAAATTGAGTGATTGTGCATTTATCAACCACATCTTCTGGAAGTTTGTTTGAAGCATCTACTACTCTTTCAGGCAAATAATATTTTCTCATGTTGCTTCTGATCTTTCCCCTAATTAACCACAGCTTGTGCCTTGTTCTCTTGTTCATTTTCCTATTAATAACACTTCCCTCCTGAACCTTATTGAACCCTAACATATTTAAATGTTTCGATCATGTCCCCGCTTTCCCTTCTGTCCTCCAGACTATACAGATTGAGTTCATGAAGCCTTTCCTGATAAGTTTGATGCTTAAGACCTTCCACCATTTTTCTAACCCATCTTTGGACCCGTTCAATTTTATCCATCTCTTTTTTGTAGGTGAGGTCTCCAGAACTGAACCCAGTATTCCAAATGGGGCCTCACCAGCACTCTATACAGCGGGATCACAATCTCCCTCTTCCTGCTTGTTATACCTCTAACTATGCAGCCAAGCATTCTACCCGCTTTCCCTACCGCCTGACCGCACGGTTCGCCCATTTTGAGACTTGCACTGAACAAGAAGTTGGTTGGGCTCAACATTTTCAATGTCTCTTTCCAGTATTAGTATTATACATCTTACATATTAACCTTTGCAATAATTACAGCCCGCAAGCAACTCCCTTCAAGGGCAAAATCCGATCTGAATTTTATTTATTTTTACGTTTCCCTTCGACTGAGAGGTGATGCCCTTATGGGCTGAGCACTCTTTCTACCCCAATTGTGGGAAATAAGATCCTTTAAAAATACATCCGTGGGTTTGTGAAAGCCATAAGCCTCAGGAGTCACGAGAGAAATATAGGAGCCCAGCTAGACTCGAGGCATTAGAAGCTGGTCAAAGAGATAAGATATGACAACCATCTTTAGGCGAAGTAAAAATAGAAGCGGAAGAGTTATTATCAAAGGAGTCACGGTCAACTTTCACCCCATGGTTAGCGGGGCCCAGATAATATCTTTGGGATAAGACATCTTGACATGTAGCAATCAATGAACTCCACTGCCTTTTCATTCGGGGCATTAGAAGCACTTTTGTCCTTTTACTTTCAAGTAAAGTAAAGGTTTTTGGGATTAAGCTAACGATGGAGTTGAATGACCAAGATGATCTGGACTATTATAATATCTGGACTAAATGGTACAGAGAACCTCGCCTACAAAAAGATATGGATAAAATTGAACGGGCCCAAAGACGGGCTACAAAAATGGTGGAAGGTCTTAAGCATAAAACTTATCAGGAAAGACTTCATGAACTCCATCTTCATTCATTCATTCATTCATTCATTCATTCATTCATTCATTCATTCATTCATTCATAGAAACATAGAAACATAGAAGTCTGACGGCAGAAAAAGACCTCATGGTCCACCTAGTCTGCCTTTATACTATTTTCTGTATTTTATCTTAGGATGGATATATGTTTATCCCAGGCATGTTTAAATTCAGTTACTGTGGATTTATCTACCACGTCTGCAGGAAGTTTGTTCCAAGGATCTACTACTCTTTCAGTAAAATAATATTTTCTCATGTTGCTTTTGATCTTTCCTCCAACTAACTTCAGATTGTGTCCCCTTGTCCTTGTGTTCACTTTCCTATTAAAAACACTTCCCTCCTGGACCTTATTTAACCCTTTAATATATTTAAATGTTTCGATCATGTCCCCCCTTTTCCTTCTGTCCTCCAGACTATACAGATTGAGTTCATGAAGTCTTTCCTGATACGTTTTATGCTTAAGACCTTCCGCCATTCTTGTAGCCCGTCTTTGGACCCGTTCAATTTTGTCAATATCTTTTTGTAGGTGAGGTCTCCAGAACTGAACACAGTACTCCAAATGTGGTCTCACCAGCGCTCTATATAGTGGGATCATAATCTCCCTCTTCCTGCTTGTTATACCTCTAGCTATGCAGCCAAGCATCCTACTTGCTTTCCCTACCGCCTGACTGCACTGTTCACCCATTTTGAGACTGTCAGAAATCACGACCCCACTTCATTCATTCATTCATTCTTGTTTGTTTGTTTGTTTGTTTGTTTGGTAGATTGATTGATTTCTAGGCTGCCCTTCTCCTGGCAGCTTGTAACATATTAATATATAACAATGGAAGAAATCAAAATTGAATAAAACAACACTATAAAACATTCCTATAAAAACCCCTTGACTTAACAGGATGAAATGATACAAATACAAGATAAAATACAGTGGTACCTCTACTTAAGAACTTAATTCGTTCCATCACCAGGTTCTTAAGTAGAAACATTCTTAAGAAGAAGGAATTTTTCCCATAGGAATCAATGTAAAAGCAAATAATGCGTGCAAACCCATTAGGAAAGAAATAAAAGCTCGGAATTTGGGTGGGAGGAGGAGGAAGAAGAAGAGGAGGAGGAGGACAGTCGCTGCCGAAGGAAGAAAGTGAGGTGAAGGGAATCAAAAAAATCCAAAACTTTAAGGCTTAAAAAAAAAAAAGAAGGACTCTAAGGTGGCGAGGAGGAGCATGCGCCTCCCATACACCCGGAACGAGGCTGCCTCCCATACACTGCGCCAGAGAGAGAAACACAGGGGGAATGGCAGGAAACTGGCTGGGCCTTCATGCCGCTCTCAAATTTCCTGGGGAATTTTTCCGGGCTCAGGTTTTTAAGTAGAAAATGGTTCTTAAGTAAAGTCGAAAATAATCTTGAACACCCGGTTCTTATCTAGCAAAGTTCTTAAGTAGAGGTGTTCTTAAGTAGAGGCGTTCTTAAGTAGAGGAACCACGGTACAGGAAATAGTATAAGGGCAGACTAGATAGACCATCTCCCATCAACCTTCTATGTTTCTGTGTTTCAAATGGATACAAAAAAGAAAGACAAAAAATCAATAGGAAAGAGAAAATAATAATCATAATAATTAGATTTGTAAGACGCCCCTCTCCGCAGACTCGGGGCGGAGAGAAAAAATAATTGTATATACAATATGGGCTCTATATGGAGCTGCCCTTGAAGAGTGTTCGGAGTGCAAAACATAACACCCGTGTCAAAAAATTTAACAATCCATCCTGGCCCATGAGTGCGATGTAGCTCCATCTCTTTTGGGTCCGACAATCCCTTAAAATATGTTAAATCACACCCATGGCTACTCCAACAGCCTCCCAATCAATGTTGACCCATAGTGTAGTTGGTGTGTTTTCGTCTCAGTGTATTTTGTAAATCTGACTGTTGTGGTTTGCAAGTCTCAGTTTAGGGCTTAGCGCGACTTACTTAATAAATCATGAACAAACAAACTTCAGCTTAATGAGACGTAAACATGTTGTTTTATGCATGTCTAAACAGCTGAAGTCTCAGCTGGTCAGCCGCCAGGGTACACAAGGAAACCCACGTGCAGTCCGCGATGTGGGTTTTTTTTTTTGTATAAGGCAGTAATTATGGATGTTGCTATGGTAATTATGAATAGGTTTTGGTCATCGTCTTGTAGAAGTATTTAGAATAGAATAACAGAGTTGGAAGGGACCTTGGAGGTCTTCTAGTCCAACCCCCTGCTTAGGCAGGAAACCCTACACTACTAATAAATAAATAAACATCTTTTTTTACATTGTGGCAACCAAAATTCACCTTACAACCATTAGCTTAGTAACTGTTTGAAGTTCCAACAGCGACTGAAAAAAAGCAACCCATGATTAGATTAGATTAGATTTATTGGATTTATATGCCGCCCCTCTCCGCAGACCTGGGGCGGCTCACAACAATGGCAAAAACAGTACATAGTAATAAATCTAATATTTAGCAATCTAAATTACAGTTTTAGGTTAAAAAATTCATAAAAGCCATGACCATTTTTTCACACTTATGACCACTCTGGTCATGTCATAGAAATTCAGATGATTGGGCAACTGACCTTCCTTCCTTCCTTCCTTCCTTCCTTCCTTCCTTCCTTCCTTCCTTCCTTCCTCCTTTCCTTTCGTGTCTTCCTTCCTTCCTTCCTTCCTTCCTCCTTTCCTTTCCTTTTGTGTCTTCCTTCCTTCTTCCTTCTTTCCTTCCCTTCCCTTCCCTTCCCTTTCCTGTCTTTCTTTCTTTCTTTCTTTCTTTCTTCATTTATCTAGACTTCCACACTGCCCAATCCCGAAGGACTCAAGGCAGCTTACAACAATATAAATAATAATAATAATAATAATAATAATAATAATAATAATAATAATTTATTACATATTCAGTTACAAAACAATAATAAAGAAATCAAGAAATCTAAAACCTTAGTTAAAACCTGTAATGGCAGCTCAACAACACACGTTCATCTCATTTATGCAAAGTCATATTCATACAGATGGTCAGTTGGTGTTAATTTAGGGTCCCCAAGCCTGCAGGCACAGCCATTTATGAGTCTTGGGGTCACATGAACATCGTTCTGCGATTTCTCTGATCCGCAAAGTCAACAAGGAAGCCGGGTTCACTTAACAAACCTGTTCTTAACTTCACAGTGATTCATTTAATAACTGTGGCAAGAAAGGTTGTTAAAATGGGGCAAAATTGACTCGAAACTGTCTCGTTTAAGCCACATAAATTTTGGGTTGAACTGTGGTCACAAATGAAGGAGGACTAGTACATACGTTGCAAAATCACATATGACATGCCTATTGTTCAACCCTGGTTTCCTTTCCCTGGCTGTCCCTTGCAAACTATAATTACTCAATGGAGAGAGTTCACTAAGTGAAGGCTTCCTGTTTTATTCTTAACTTTCCTGCTTAAACACGGAGGAAAGAGAATTGCCCCCCAGATGACTGTAAACTGACCGGCTCAGCTTGTCCCCAGCTCTATTTTTATCAGGACAAAATAAGCTTGGGATACTTTGCCAAGTTGTTTAAATCAGAGTTTCCCAGACCTACAGTGGCAGCTAAAAAAGCCAAAAGCCATCCTTAGTTGCATTAACAATTTAGAGATACAATCAGGGTCAAGCGAGGTACTAATGCCACTCTATAAAGCCTTAGTAAGACCACACCTAAAATGCTGCAGCCAGGTTTGGTCACCACATTTTAAAAAAGGTGTCCAGGCTTTGGAAAGAGTCCAGAGAAGAGCAACCAGGGTCCTGGAGGGTGAAACATATGAAGAATGGTTGCAAGAACTGGGCATGGGTAGTCTAGCAATAGCAATAGCCTACAAAACTTTTGCCAGACCCATCCTAGACTACTGCTCAACTGTCTGGAACCCATATCACATCTCAGACATCAACACCCTTGAAAATGTCCAAAGATATTTCACCAGAAGAGCTCTTCACTCCTCCACTCGAATATCCTACGAAAATAGACTAACAATCCTGGGCCTTGAAAGCCTAGAACTACGGCGCCTAAAACACGATTTGAGTATTACCCACAGCCACAAGATCATATGCTGCAACATCCTACCAGTCAATGACTACTTCAGCTTCAACTGCAATAACACAAGAGCACGCAAAAGATTCAAACTTAACACGAACCGCTCCAAACTTGACTGTAAAAAATATGATTTCAACAATCGAGTTATCGAAGCGTAGAACTCATTACCGGACTCAATTGTGTCAACCCCTAACCCCCAACATTTCTCCCTTAGACTCTCCACGATTGGCCTCTCCAGGTTCCTAAGAGGCCAGTAAGGGGCGTACATAAGTGCACCTGTGTGCCTTTCGTCCCTTGTCCAATTATCTTTCCTTTCCTTCACCTATCTTATATATTCTCTTCCTTTCATATATCCTCTCCTCTAAGTTCACTTTCACCCTCATTTATATTATCACATGTCTATTTTTCTTCCTATGTATTTGTGTATTGGACAAATGAATAAATAAATAAATAAAATAATAAAAATAATAGCATTTAGATTTATATACCGCTCCATAGTGCTTTTACAACCCTCTCTAAGGGCTTTACAGAATCAGCCTCTTGCCCCCCTCAATCTGCGTCCCCATTTGACCCGCCTCGGAAGGACGGAAGGCTGAATCAACCTTGAGCCGGCGGTGAGATTTGAACTGCTGAACTACAGCTAGCAGTTAGCTGAAGTAGCCTGCAGTGCTGCACTCTAACCACTCGGCAACCCCATCTCATAGAAACATAGAAGTCTGACGGCAGAAAAAGACCTCATGGTCCATCTAGTCTGCCCTTATACTATTTTCTGTATTTTATCTTAGGATGGATATATGTGTATCCCAGGCATGTTTAATTTCAGTTACTGTCTGTGGATTTACCAACCACGTCTGCTGGAAGTTTGTTCCAAGGATCTGCTACTCTTTCAGTAAAATAATATTTTCTCATGTTGCTTTTGATCTTTCCCCCAACTAACTTCAGATTGCGTCCCCTTGTTCTTGTGTTCACTTTCCTATTACAAACACTTCCCTCCTGGACCTTATTTAACCCTTTCACATATTTAAATGTTTCGATCATGTCCCCCCTTTTCCTTCTGTCCTCCAGACTATACAGATTGAGTTCATTAAGTCTTTCCTGACAGGTTTTATGCTTAAGACCTTCCACCATTCTTGTAGCCCATTCAATTTTGTCAATATCTTTTTGTAGGTGAACTGAACACAGTATTCCAAATGTGGTCTCACCAGCGCTCTATATAGCGGGATCATAATCTCCCTCTTCCTGCTTGTTATACCTCTAGCTATGCAGCCAAGTATCCTACTTGCTTTCCCTATCTCTCTAAGGGGTTTACAGAATCAGCCTCTTGCCCCCCTCAATCTGCATCCTCATTAGACCCACCTCGGAAGGACGGAAGGCTGAATCAACCTTGAGCCAGCGGTGAGATTTGAACTGCTGAACTACAGCTAGCAGTTAGCTGAAGTAGCCTGCAGGGCTGCACTCTAACCACTCGGCCACCCTGTCTCATAGGAATCTAGTGAAGAGAAGGACCAGGGGTGACACGATAGCAGTCTTCCAATATTTGAGGGGCTACCAAGGAGAACAATATGGATGAGCCGGGGTGGCGCAGCAGGTAGAGTGCAGTATTGCAGAGACCACTGAAGCTGACTGTAGATCTGTAGGTCAGCGGTTCAAATATCATCACCGGCTCAAGGTTGACTCAACCTTCCATCCTTCCGAGGTGGGTCAAATGAGGACCCGGATTGTGGGGGCAATAGGCTGGCTCTGTTAAAAAAGTGCTATTGCTAACATGTTGTGTAAGCCGCCCTGAGTCTAAGGAGAAGGGCGACATAAAAATCAAATAAATAAATTAATAAGAATGGGTCAAGCTATTTTCTTCTTTTTCTTCTCCTTCTCTTTCTCCTCCTCCTTCTTTTCCTCTTCCTTTTCTCCTCCTCCTCCTCCTCCTCCCATAGCAGATGTTCGCAAAAAGTGCTGTAGAGTTTTGTCCTAATCACTCCCTTAGATTTTGAAGCAACGATGGCCTTCTTCTGCCTAGACCTTTCTTCTAATGCCTCCATCTAATTCTGAACACCGGGCATAGCATCAGCCAAGCTCCTTCGAGACAATTGGAGCCTTGTTTAAGATTCCTTTAAGGCAAAGCATGAAAGCCCCAGCTCTAACGCTGGCCTTCTCTTCTTACCACTCCCCTTTTGCTCCAATTTCCTATCCCCTTCCCCTTATATGTCTTTCCCTTCTTCCCCAACCCCCTACCTTTCTTCTTTTCTCCCCCCCCCACCTACGTGTACTATATAAGTAAATTATAAATGTTAGAATGTATATTATATATATCCCTTTTGCTTTTCTGTACCCTGTTTTTAATGTATATATTCAATAACAATATTTTTTAAAAAGATTCCTTTAAGGCAGACCTGAGCATTTTACCGTCCCCCAGGCTGTCCCTATCTGGTCCAGGTGAGGTCAATAGGAAATTAAGACATTAATTGCAAATAAGAGGTTTGTTTATTTATTTATTTATTTATTTATTTATTTATTATTTGGATTTGTATGCTGCCCCTCTCCGAAGACTCGGGGCGGCTCACAACAAGTGAAAAAACAATCCAATACATAATCCAATTAATTAAAATATTTCAAAAATTTAAAAAACCCCTATACTAACATACACACACACAAGCATACCATGTATAAATTCAACGTGCCCAAGGGGAGATGTTTAGTTTCCCCATGCCTGACGGCAAAGGTGGGTTTTGAGGAGTTTACGGAAGGCAGGAAGAGTAGGGGCAGTTCTGATCTCCGGGGGGAGTTGGTTCCAGAGAGTCGGTGCCGCCACAGAGAAGGCTCTCCCCCTGGGGCCCGCCAAACGACATTGTTTAGTTGACAGGACCCGAAGGAGGCCCACTCTGTGGGACCTAATCGGTCGCTGGGATTCGTGCAGCAGAAGGCGGTCTTGGGAGATATTCTGGTCCGATGCCATGAAGGGCTTTAAGGGTGATGTGTATTCTTACCAATAGCAGCTAAGCCAAACTCTATCATTTACTGCTTTTAATAAAGTACTAAAGTACTAAATAAAGTACTAAAGTACTAAAACTAATATTGAGAAGAATTAAATTTGGCCTATTGCTTTTGGCCCTTCACAACTCTTCCAGTTTCTGGCGTGGCCCCTTGGGAAAGTTAATGGCCCACCCCTGCTCTAAGGGAACTCAGGTTGAGAAAGGTGAAGTTAGATAATGGATGTATTCTGAAAACGGCTTGTTTTTCTCTGCCTAAAATGCAGCTTCATACATCAGACCATCAATTAGGCATGGCTGCATTCATTTAGCAGTGTGTTTTTCCAGTTTAAGAACTGTCCATTTCAAGCAAGCCAATGCCAAAAAGTTTCAAATGAGCATCCATTAAAAATATAATCCATCCTCGTTTTATGCTTGTCACTCTCTCCTCTGCTCCATTATTTAACATCCTCATTTTTTTTTAAAAAAAAAAATCCAATTAAGGACTCTGATTAGGACAAGGGTGTATTTGTGGGCACTGGGGGAACATTCCATGAATTTAAAGCACCCAGATCAAGAAGTATCTTTTTAGTTCAGCGTATAAGAGAGCAGGTGAGAGAATGGGAGGGAAGGACACTATTGTTACGAAGAGGGAAAGCAATGTGAAATGGAGACCAACTTTCATGAAAATAAGTACTCTTCATTCAGGGGAAAAGCAGGGGAGAAAAGGAGAGGAGAGAAGAGAAGAGGGGGAAAGAAGAGAGGAGAGAAGGGAGGAGAGGAGAGAAAAGGCAGGGAGAGAAGGGAAGGGTACAGAAGAGAAGAGAAGAGAAAGATGGGAAGAGAAGAGAGAAGAGAAGAGGAGGGAAGGGAAGAGGAGGGAAGGGAAGAGAAGAGGAGAGAAGAGAAGAGAAGAGAAAGATGGGAAGAGAGGAGAGAAGAGAAGAGGAGGGAAGGGAAGAGAAGAGAAGAGGAGAGAAGAGAAGAGAAGAGAAGAGAAAGATGGAAGAGAGGAGAGAAGAGAAGAGGAGGGAAGGGAAGGGAAGAGAAGAGGAGAGAAGAGAAGAGAAGATAAGAGAAGAGAAAGATGTGAAGAGAGGAGAGAAGGGAAGGGAGGGAAGGGAAGGGAAGAGAAGAGAAGAGAAAAAAAGATTCTTTATGGGACAAGTATCATTGGACACACAAGGAATTTGTCTCCCATGCATAAGCTCTCAGTGTACATACAAACAACAAAGTAATATAATCATGATGATGATGATGCCAATAATGGAACATAATAGGAAAAAATGAGAAGGATAATAGCAAAACAGCTCTACTCCACAGGCAAATGTCCATAAGATGCTGCTATGGGAATTAGGTGTTCACCAGAATGATGGAACAGGGGAAGAAACTATTTTTTTGTCCATTTGTTTTGGCATGCAAGGGGCACCCTAAGGAGAAGAATTGGGGGGTTTACTTTCTTAGCCCTTTCTACCAGTATATAGGTCTTCAATGGAAGGCAAGCAGTGGGGTGTCTTTATGCCTTTATTCCCCCCCCACCTCCCATTTCCCTCTGATTCCAGCACCAGCACCTTTGCTAATTGAGCACCAGAAAGTCCAGCCATGCCCTCGTGACCAACACAGAATTGATTCCAAAGTCAGCATTCTCATACGGAGATCTTACTCCAGCCTGGCTGTTGTTAAGACCGTACTTACTCAGGGAAGAGAGGTGGCTATGCATAAAGGGAGCTGTAATCCTAAATGATTTGGAGATAATATAAATACAGGCAGTCCTTGATTTACAACCATTTATTTCGTGACCATTGAAAGAACAGATTTATGAAGAGGTTTTTTTTTTTCATCATTATGACTGTTGCAGCATTCTCATGGTCACATGACCAAAATTCGGACTCTTGGCAACCAGCATGTATTTATGCCAATTGCATTGTTCCAGGGTCATGTGACCACCTTATGCAACCACCCCAGCCTGCTTGTGACAAGCAAAGTCAATGGGGGGAAGCCAGATTTGCTTCATGATCAAGCTCCACTCCACTAAACTCAACCCAACTCAATGCAACCCAACCTAATGAAACTCAACCCAATGGAACTCAACAGAACTCAACCCAACTCAATGCAACCCAACCCACCCTAATGGAACTCAACCCAATGGAACTCAACAGAACTCAACCCAGCTCAATACAACCCAACCCAAACTAATGGAACTCAGCCCAATGGAACTCAACAGAACTCAACTCAACTCAATGCAACCCAACCCAACCTAATGGAACTCAGCCCAATGGAACTCAACAGAACTCAACCCAACTCAATGCAACCCAACCCAAACTAATGGAACTCAGCCCAGTGGAACTCAACAGAACTCAACCCAACTCAATGCAACCCAACCCAACCTAATGGAACTCAACCCAATAGAACTCAACAGAACTCAACCCAACTCAATGCAACCCAACCCAACCTAATGGAACTCAACCCAATTTAACTCAACGGAACTCAATGGAACTCAACTCAACAACTCAACTCAACAAAACCATTGCTGTGATTCACTTCACTGTGGCAAGAAAAATAAAACAGGACAAAACTCACTTAACAACTCTCTTGCTTAGCAATGGAAATTTTGGGCTCAACTGTGGTCATAAGTTAAGGACGTAAAACAGTTTTGGCATCCTACCTGTCCACCTGGACTTCGACATCTCTCACTCCCATCTTGGCTTCAGCATGGCTGTTGAGTTCCTTGCTGTTGCCCTTCAAAAGATCCAGAACGGGCTCAATCTCTTTGAGCAGTTCACTGTTCTCAACACTGCCATTCAGGCAATGGTCAGTAATATCCTGGTTTCCTTTCAGAGTGTCCTTGGCTACGTTGCTGGCAACCATGCCATTGATGTGCACCAGATCTTCTTCTGCTTGCCCATTCTCCCGGACACACCGGGAGCTGACGGAGCCCCCCATGGTGTGTTCTTCCCCCTGTTGCTTGTCTTTGGTGCAGATGCTCGGAGCAGATGCCTGGTCACCTACTGTTGGCGTCCCACACAAAGGTCTGGTGACTCGGATGGTCTTTGGCGTCCCGTCTCCAGCAAAGGTTGTCTCTAGGTGAGTGGTGAAGCCCTCCGGGCCTCTTAAGATGAGAACAACGTACGTTTCCGAAGCGATGCTTCTAAGGACTCCTAAGGCTGCGTCATAGTTCATATCAACCAGGGGCTTCCCATTGACCGCTAGGATAATATCTCCCGTCTGAATAAGGCCACTTTGTTCTGCTGCCCCTCCTCGGATCAAGTCAGAGATGATGACGGGTGGTTTGTTGACTCGTTCCTTCACCAGGAACCCAAGGCCACCAACCTTGCGTTTGAAGAGCTTCACCGAGATTACATTCGGTTGAATCTGTTGGACACTGAATACATTCTCTTCCATTGTAGTCCTGGAATCGTCCAGCCCTCGAGAACAGATCTCACAGTATAGAGATGGATTCTCAGTTAGTCCACAGCTGAGCCACCAACCTCTGCCGAGCAAGAGAGACAGAGTAGAAGGTTTTTAGATCTGTTTGCAAGCTGGAAAAACAGCCAGCTTTCTTTGGGGAGCATCAACCTCTTGATAAAAGATAAATGTGTAGGTCATGCAGCCATCTCTGCAGATCTGGTCCAGCTCAATTTCATTCCCTAGAAGGCAACAAAGCCATCCGTCCTACATGAAATGAATGGACAACCACATTGAACATCTTTTGGCTCAACAGATGGTTGGAGAAGACGGCGCTTGCCAAGCATTCTTCGGTGTCTGGGGACATGGGGTTTGCTTCACATCTTCTTTACCTACAGAGAGAGGGTGGGAGGAAGAGACAGAAAAATAAAAAAAATATCAGACTGGCTTAGACATTCGAGATGGGCAAAACATCGCATGAATCGCAGCGACCGGTTAGGTCCCATAGAGTTGGCCATTGTCAACTAGATAATGTCGCTTGGCAGGGCCTAGGGGAAGAGCCTTTTCTGTGGGGGGCGGCCCTCTGGAATCAGCTCCCCCCAGAGATTTGTATTGCCTCCACCCTCCTCACAATCTGCAAGAGTCTTAAGACTCATTTATGCTGCCAGACTTGTGGTGATTAGATCTTAGCCCCTGGCCAACAAATGGTTCTATGGTTGTTGTCCGAATGAGTATGATTGATTTTTTAATATAATCAGGGATTTTAGACCAGTTTATGTAGTTTTAATTAATTGGCTTAATTGCCCTTCTTCTTAGACTCAGGGCAGCTTACAACATGTTAGCAGTAGCACTTTTGAACAGAGCCAGCCTATTGCCTCCACCTCGGAAGGATGGAAGGCTGAGTCAACATTGAGGCGGTGATGAGATTTGAACTGCTGACCTACAGATCTACAGTCAGCTTTAGTGGCTTCAGTACTGCACTCTACCTGCTACGCCACCCCGGCTCTTATTCTATCCTATTGTTTCTTTTATGTGTTGTGAACCACCCCGAGTTCTTGAAGAGGGGTGGCCTATCAATCAAATAAATAGATAAACAAACAAACAAACACTAAACCAAGAACATCTAACATAGCAGAGCAGAGCAGAATCTGTTTTGAAATTGTTGTAAGTCACAAGTTTTTTTGCAAAGTATAGGAAGACCTCTGCTGTAGTCCTCCAGTGGCCTGCAGAGTTGGTGGCAGAATTGGACAGCGAGGAGGCTGGGGAGGAACAGGGGGAGCTTGTTCTCAATGCGCGCATGCACAGAGCTGCCAGAAGGCAAGAACAGAGGAGAATGACTACTACGGAGTAAGTCTTGGAGATAATTGGCCTCTCCCATAGGCTATATAAGTGGAGCACACGGGAAGCAACTTCATTCAACAGGTGTCATACTAGCTCAAACTCCCATGTTTTCTGTTTGGCCTTTGGCAGCTTGTCAAGGAAGATCAAGGTTCATGAACTTATCTGCCTTTCCCCAAAACACTGTTGTCGGACTTGTTATCATTGTTTGGGATTTATTACGGCTGGGAATGAAAACAATTAGCAGCCGTTAAAATAAAAGAGGGTTTTGGGACACCATTTGTGCTGTATTATTGATCAGGAAGCCTGCTTCAGAACAGCCTCATTCCCATGCGGTCGGTCTCTCAGTCTTAATTTTTTGTAGAGTTTAACATTTTTATTTTTCATAACTTTAATATTTTACTTGGTATTTTTTTCCTATTTCTGCTTGCCTCTCAGAATCGCCTTATAAGAAAGATGGGTAGCTTAAAATTTTAATAAACAAACCATTTTTTTAAAAAAAATGGAGGACTCAACATTTTGGGTGGAAGACCTTGATTGCATTTCAGCCAGATTCACATGGAAAAGTTTAATAAAAATTTCTTATTTTTCATTTGAATAATATTGCTTATCATGTTTTTTTGTCTTCGTTTTACTATTTTTTGAGGTCACTTCTAAAGCTTCTGAGGTCAGTTTTGTATTCTCAGTGGTGGATATCAATAATAGTAATAAATAATAATTAGGACGAGCCTTGGAAAATAACAGTGGGATTTCGATGCAAAAGCCTTGCGAGCTAATTAGCAGGTACGGTACAGCTAACAATAGGAAATCTGGGCCAACAGAATGTTCACCCGACAGAGGATGTGGTTATTAATTTTCACATTTAAAAGAAATGTACAAAGTTTGAGGCATGATTTGCTTTGGGGAAATAATAACTGGTGGTTATATGGTAGAGGATTAGGTTAGAAGGAGCTCTTCTATTGAAAAAGGCAGCTATGATCAAATCAGACTCTAGAGAGACAGAAAGGTGAGAACATGGAATAACAAAGTTGGAAATGGACTTTGGAGGTCTTTTACTCCAATCCTCTCCTCAAGCAGGAGAACCTATACCCATGATGGCGAACCTATGGCACATGTGCCACGAACACTCTAGAAAATGTCCAGAGATACTTTACTAGAAGAGCCCTCCACTGGCAACAGAATACCCTACGCAACTAGTCTTACAATCCTAGGTTTAGAAAGCTTAGAACTACGTCGCCTTAAACACGATCTAAGCATAGCCCATAAAATAATCTGACACAACATCCTTCCTGTCAATGACTACTTCAGCTTCAACCACAACAACAGCAGATACAAACTTAAAGTAAACCTCTCCAAACTTGACTGTAGGAAATAAGATTTTAGTAACCAAGTAGTTGATGCATGGAACTCACTACCAGACTCTGTAGCATCATCACCTAACCCCTCAAAACTTTAGCCTTAGACTATCCACTGTTGACCTTTCCTGATTCCTAAGTGGTCAGTAAGGGGCGTGCATAAGTGCACCAGCGTGCCTTCCGTCCCCTGTCCTAATGTCTCTCTCTTACTAGTATCATGTATATAAACATTGTTATATCTTTGTATACTACCAATACGTGCTTGAAAAAATAAAATAAAGTAAAATAAAATAAATAAAATAAATAAAATAAATAAAATAAATAAAATAAATAAAATAAATAAAATAAATAAAATAAATAAAATAAATAAAATAAATAAAATAAATAAAATAAATAAAATAAATAAAATAAATAAAATAAATAAAATAAATAAAATAAATAAAATAAATAAAATAAATAAAATAAATAAAATAAATAAAATAAATAAAATAAATAAAATAAATAAAATAAATAAAATAAATAAAATAAATAAAATAAATAAAATAAATAAAATAAATAAAATAAATAAAATAAATAATAAAATAAATAATAAAATAAATAAAATAAATAAAATAAATAAAATAAAATAAATAAAATAAATAAAATAAATAAAATAAATAAAATAAATAAAATAAATAAAATAAATAAAATAAATAAAATAAATAAAATAAATAAAATAAATAAAATAAATAAAATAAATAAAATAAATAAAATAAATAAAATAAATAAAATAAATAAAATAAATAAAATAAATAAAATAAATAAAATAAATAAAATAAATAAAATAAATAAAATAAATAAAATAAATAAAATAAATAAAATAAATAAAATAAATAAAATAAATAAAATAAATAAAATAAATAAAATAAATAAAATAAATAAAATAAATAAAATAAATAAAATAAATAAAATAAATAAAATAAATAAAATAAATAAAATAAATAAAATAAATAATAAAATAAATAATAAAATAAATAAAATAAATAAAATAAAATAAATAAAATAAATAAAATAAATAAAATAAATAAAATAAATAAAATAAATAAAATAAATAAAATAAATAAAATAAATAAAATAAATAAAATAAATAAAATAAATAAAATAAATAAAATAAATAAAATAAATAAAATAAATAAAATAAATAAAATAAATAAAATAAATAAAATAAATAAAATAAATAAAATAAATAAAATAAATAAAATAAATAAAATAAATAAAATAAATAAAATAAATAAAATAAATAAAATAAATAAAATAAATAAAATAAATAAAATAAATAAAATAAATAAAATAAATAAAATAAATAAAATAAATAAAATAAATAAAATAAAATAAAATAAAATAAAATGGGGTCTTTCTATCTACAACATGGATTTAATTAGGAGCCTCTCAAAAACCAAGTACATTTTTGAGAGGGAAAGAGAGAAACATGTTTTGGGTTGGATGCATTCTCTCTGCCATGAAGAAATTGTTGGAGCTCATCCCATCCACCTCTTCCCATGGAAGTTTCTTTCTTTTCCATGTCAATGTTCAACAGGAGGGAGGGAGGGAAGGAAGGAGGGAGAGAGAAAGACTGCGGGAGACAGACAGAGAGAAAGACAGAGAGAGACAGAGAGAGAATGAGAGAGAGAGAAAGACAGAGAGCGACAGAGAGAGAATGAGAGAGAGAAAGAGGGGGAAAGAGAGACAGGGGAAAAGAGAGAAAGAAAGAAAGAAAGAGGGAGAGAGAGACAGAGAGAGAGAGACAGAGAGAGAATGAGAGAGAGAGACAGAGAGAGAATGAGAGAGAGAGAGAAAGAGAGAATGAGAGAGAGAAAGAGAGGGAAAGAGAGAGAGGGGGAAAGAGAGAAAGAGAGAAAGAGGGAGAGAGAGAGAGACGGAAAGAGAGAGAGAATGAGAGAGAGAAAGAGAGGGAAAGAGAGAGAGGGGGAAAGAGAGAAAGAGAGAAAGAGGGAGAGAGAGAGAGACGGAAAGAGAGAGAGAGAGAAAGAAAGAAAGAAAGAAAGAGGGAGAATGACTGTTCTTCAAGGAAGTGTGTTTTTACCTAGTCCCTAACAATAGCTTCAGGCATATGGTCTCTTCTGAATAAAAAATCCTTCTCTGCCCATCTTTTCACTGACATCTGCTTGGTTTAAGCAGAGAAAAAGAAAAAAAAGTTTTCTACCAATCTGACATGTGATGGTCTCTAATAGGGCTGCATCCTGAGCCAAGAGTGTTGATGAGCAAGGTTTTTTTTTAAAATTTGTGGGTTGGCTGACCCATTCATTCCCTCACTAGGCTGGCTGATCCGGAAGAAGATCTGATTGATTCGACCCTTAATTGGAATTTCTAACAAGGCAGGAAGACAGGAAGGAGGATGGAGGGCTTTCTCTCTGGGCTTGGGCATGCAGGACAAATTAGATCAACTATCTCCATGTCTTGAGCCACCGTCAATTCCTGGCAAATAGATGGGGAAGAAACGGAGGTAGTGACAGGTTTTATCTTCCTGGGCTCCAAGATCACCGCAGATGGGGACTGTAGCTAAGAAATAAAAACATGCTTGCTCCTGGGGAGGGAAGCTATGGCAAATCTAGGCAGCATGCTAAAATCCAGAGACATCACCTTGCCAACAAAAAGTATGTATAGTCAAGGCTATTGTTTTTCCAGTTGCAGTTTAAGGTTGTGAAAACTGGATCATAAGGAAGGCTGAGGGACAAAGAATGGAGGCCTTTGAACTCTGGTGCTGGAGAAGACTCCTGCGAGTCCCTTGGATTGCAAGGCGATCCAAGCGGTCAGTCCTAGAGGAGATCAACCCTGACCGCTCTTCAGAAGGCCAGATCCTTAAGAGGAAACTCAATTACTTTGGCCACCTAATGAGAAGGAAGGACTGACTGGAGAAGAGCCAAATGCTGGGAACGATTGAGGGCAAAAGAAACATAGAAACATAGAAGACTGACGGCAGAAAAAGACCTCATGGTCCATCTAGTCTGCCCTTATACTATTCCCTGTATTTCATCTTACAATGGATATATGTTTATCCCAGGCATGTTTAAATTCAGTTACTGTGGATTTACCAACCACGTCTGCTGGAAGTTTGTTCCAAGGATCTACTACTCTTTCAGTGAAATAATATTTTCTCACGTTGCTTCTGATCTTTCCCCCAACTAACTTCAGATTGTGTCCCCTTGTTCTTGTGTCCACTTTCCTATTAAAAACACTTCCCTCCTGAACCTTATTTAACCCTTTGACATATTTAAATGTTTCGATCATGTCCCCCCTTTTCCTTCTGTCCTCCAGACTATACAGATTGAGTTCATTAAGTCTTTCCTGATATGTTTTATGCTTAAGACCTTCCACCATTCTTGTAGCCCGTCTTTGGACCCGTTCAATTTTGTCAATATCTTTTTGTAGAAGAAGGGGACGAGAGCGAGCGAGATGGCTGGATGGAGTCAACTAAGCAGTTGGCATGAGAGTAAATAACAACAACAACATCAACAACAACAACAGAGTTGGAAGGGACCTTGGAGGTCTTCTAGTCCAACCCCCTGCTTAGGCAGGAAACCCTACACCACTTCAGACAAATGGTTGTCCAACATCTGCTTAAAAACTTCCACTGTTGGGGCATTCACAACTTTTGTAGGAAAGCTGTTCCACTGATTAACTGTTCCAACTGTCAGGAAATTTCTCCTTAGTTCTAAGTTAATAATAATAATAATAATAATAATAATAATAATTATTATTATTATTATTATTATTATTATTATTTATTAGATTTGTATGCCGTCCCTCTCCGAAGACTCGGGGCGGCTCACAACAGTAATAAGAAACGGTGTAATAATGGGACAAATCTAATAATAAAAAATATATAAAAACCCCAACAATTAAAAACCATACAGTACATACATACCAAACATGAAATATAAAAAGCCTGGGGGAGCTGTCTTAGCTCCCCCATGCCTGGCGATACAGGTGGGTCTTGAGTAACTGCTTCTTTCCTTGTTTAATTTAATTTAATTTTAATTTAATTTATTAGATTTGTATGCCGCCCCTCTCCGAAGACTCTAGTGTATGTTTATATATATACACATACACGTCCCTAATGTTTATTGGTAATCTCTCTCTCTCTCTCTCTCTCTCTCTCTCTCTCTCTCTCTCTCTCTGTGTGTGTGTGTATCAGGAGTCACATATCTCAGTAGTCATGGGTTAATTTACCTATGATTTTTTTGATTAAAAATAGAGAGCAACTTGAATTTCCAGCAGATACAAGATTCAAAAGAGTTATTTTCCAATTGCTTTGCTGCAGTAAAGGTCAGACTAGTTTCAACACTAACAAAACAACACAAAAAAACACAACAACACAAAATTGGCACCAGATAACTAGGACAATTTGTGGCAATGTAACGACTCTAAGCTGATGACGTACTTAACCCCACCCCTGGTTTTGTCTGTTCGTCTCCTACAGTGACTCCTCAAAATGTGAAGTTGAAAAATGTTGGTTCACATCTGACTAATGTTGACTGGTTTTTGAGTAAAAGCTGGACAAATTTCCACCATCTGGATCCCAGATAACTTCCAGATTCTGGAAGAGTTCTGCTTATCGCTTAGGTCCAAGTGGGACTCTCTGAAGTACCGGGTTGGAAGATAAGAGCATCCTTTCTAGAATTGGTTGAAAGTGAGATCCAGGTAAATCCCATGTGTGAAATAGACATTGGCAGATTTGATGCTCAATCAGTCTTTTATTTCCATATGAAAGAAGAAGCTGTCAACGTTTTTAAAAATCTGCTGACAGTTTCCATAAAGAACTGAAGCTCCAAACCGTAAGACTGGATGATATTACAGGAGGCATATAATTTTCTCAGTCAAATGTGCATTTAGACTCTAATAAGCAGTCTTCGCTCTTTTTTTTTTATTTAAAAAAAGACTTAATAAACCCACCTCACCTTTGCCAGTGATAGCATTCATCATACAACGCCCCAAAGCCATAAAAATGGTTTAAACAATTAAAAGTGTTCTTATCGGGTTTGATTATTGCTTTGTGAGGCCACATTTGGAATATTGCATTCAGTTTTGGTCGCCACGATTGAAAAAGGATGTTGAGACTCTAGAAAAAGTGCAGAAAAGAGCGACAAAAATGATTAGGGGACTAGAGGCTAAAACATATGAAGAATTATTGCAGGAACTGGGCATGGCTAGTTTCATGAAAAGAAGGACCAGGGGGACATGATAGCAGTGTTCCAATATCTCAGTGGTTGCCACAAAGAAGAAGGAGTCAGGCTATTCTCCAAAGCTCTTAAAGGTAGATGAGAAGCAGTGGGTGGAAACTAAACAAGGAGAGAAGCAACTTAGAACTAAGGAGAAATTTCCTGACAGTTAGAACAATTAATTAACAGCTTGCCTCCAGAAGTTGTGAATGCACCAATGGGTCCAAAGACGGGCTACAGGAATGGTGGAAGGTCTTAAGCATAAAACGTATCAGGAAAGACTTAATGAACTCAATCTGTATAGTCTGGAGGACAGAAGGAAAAGGGGGGACATGATCGAAACATTTAAATATGTTAAAGGGTTAAATAAGGTTCAGGAGGGAAGTGTTTTTAATAGGAAAGTGAACACAAGAACAAGGGGACACAATCTGAAGTTAGTTGGGGAAAGATCAAAAGCAACATGAGAAAATATTATTTTACTGAAAGAGTAGTAGATCCTTGGAAAAATCCACAGTAACTGAATTTAAACATGCCTGGGATAAAGATATATCCATTGTAAGATAAAATACAGGAAATAGTATAAGGGCAGACTAGATGGACCAGGAAGTCTTTTTCTATGTAACACTGGAAGTTTTTAAGAAGATGTTGGATAACCATCTGTCTGAAGTAGTGTAGGATTTCCTGCCTATGCAGGGGGGTTGGACTAGAAGACCTCTAAGGTCCCTTCCAACTCTGTTGTTGCTGTTGCTGTTATTGTTATTGTTGTTGTTGTTGTTGTTGTTATTATTATTATTATTATTATTATTATTCCAGATGTTGCATATAGTTTTTTTGAGATTTTCTAATCCACTGCTCGGGTTTCTTTTGTGAGAAACAACATTGGAAAAATGAAATTATTCACAGCAAAAGGAATTAAGAACAACAACTTAGAAGAGGCATGAGGATTGGATTTCACATGTAAAATCTTGGTGGTTTGCAAACCAGAGTTTATGACTGAATGCCTGATCCATCGCAGGCTGACTGCAGCTTATTAAAGAAAATAAAATGACTTAGCACAAAAGGAAAAGCAAACTTATATCATACACAATCCATACAAGACAAACTGCCTTGGCAGCTATGAGTCATATATATGCTCCTGGACAAAAGTGACAACTATTAGCTAGGTGGCAATTAATTCATGTTTGATGTTCACATTTATCACTTCCAATTGTTTCACACAACTCTTCAGTTGCAAGCAAGTTTTAAAAGAAAAGGGAAAGGAAGGAAGGAAGGAAGGAAGGAGAAGAAAGTGGGAGGAAGAAAAGAAGAGGAGGAGGGGGGAAGAAAAAAGGAAGGAAGGAAGGAGAAGAAAGTTGAAGGAAGAAAAGAAGAGGAGGAGGAGGGGGAAGAAAAAAGGAAGGAACGAAGGAACGAAGGAACGAAGGAATGAAGGAAGGAAGGAGAAGAAAGTGGGAGGAAGAAAATAAGAGGAGGAGGAGGGGGGAAGAAAAAAGGAAGGAAGGAACGAAGGAAGGAAGGAAGGAGAAGAAAGTGGGAGGAAGAAAATAAGAGGAGGAGGAGGGGGGAAGAAAAAAGGAAGGAAGGAACGAAGGAAGGAAGGAAGGAGAAGAAAGTGGGAGGAAGAAAATAAGAGGAGGAGGAGGGGGGAAGAAAAAAGGAAGGAAGGAAGGAACGAAGGAAGGAACGAAGGAAGGAAGGAAGGAGAAGAAAGTGGGAGAAAGAAAATAAGAGGAGGAGGAGGGGGGAAGGAAAAAGGAAGGAAGGAAGGAACGAAGGAAGGAAGGAACGAAGGAAGGAACGAAGGAATGAAGGAAGGAAGGAAGGAGAAGAAAGTGGGAGGAAGAAAATAAGAGGAGGAGGAGGGGGGAAGAAAAAAGGAAGGAAGGAAGGAAGGAAGGAAGGAAGGAAGGAAGGAATGTATCCAGGCAAAAGTTCTTTAACAAATTGACTTGAAAGTTCTACAGACACTTTAGGTAATTATCGAAAGAATGGCTGCCAGACTAGACTGGACAGGTCTGGACTGGACTGGACTAGACTAGACTAGAATAACAGAGTTGGAAGGGACCTTGGAGGTCTTCTAGTCCACTTTGACACTCTGTTGCTAAATTGGGCAACTTTGCAAGTCTGGCACCTACAGAAAACCATCACAAATATATCAGCCTCCCTCTCTCCCTGGGGCCCTGCCAATGGGAACAGGATCTCCTCCCAAAGTCAACCCTTTCTCCTTTACTCTCCATCTTATCCCTTTTAATGGCATCCATTTTCACGAGCCAGGTTTAAAATGCTCCCTATTGTCTCGCTTAATCAGTTTCCCCCGGATTTATGCCGCTGGACAAAGAGCCCCCTGAGGCTGATGGATTTATGCCACTTTAATTTCTTCCTCTGCTTTTATTTTCTTTTTTCTTTAAAAAAAATTAAGCAAGCTGAGCAGATTCAACAAAAGGGTCAAATGCATTTGAAAAACGAGGATGCAAAAGGTGACCCATAGATGTCCACCTGTCCTTCGGCCTGGATTACTATATATATAAAAAAACCCTCAAGAGATACGACGCCTTGGAGGTTTATCCATAGTAAGTGTTCTGTCCGGCTCTCTGGTAGACTCCTCCCAAAAATTCACAGGTACAAATTTCAGACACACACACGTTTGAAAATTCAAAACAATGTTCTTTATAATGAAAATTCCCTTAACCTAAGCCCTCTTTTGGCATAGCAGAGCACTCGTCTCCAAACAAACTGGTAATTTGTACAAGTCCCTTATCAGTTCTGTGATACTTAGCTTGCAGCTGTGAGGCAATTCACAGTCCTTCTTCTTTCACAAAGTGAAACACACTTTGCTCTGGTTTAGTTTCAAAGCGGGGGGAAATCAGCACACAAAAGGTCAAAGTCAGTAAAGCAGTCACGAAACACCACGATCAGATAATCCTCCACAATGGCCAAACCCACAGGCTGCTATTTATAGCAGCCTCACTAATGACCACAGCCCCACCCAACCACAGGTGGCCTCATTTTATTTGATAATAATCTCTCAGTTGTTGCTGCCTATGCATCGCTCTCCGCATGCGTGGCTGTATCATTAACTCTTGTTCTGAATCCAAGGAGGGGCTAGATAATTGATCTCCTTCTGAGCTGTCTGCCCCACTCTCCTCCTCCCTGTCACTCATGTCTTCTTGGTCAGAGGAGCCTTCATCAGCAGATTCCACCGGGGGCAAAACAGGCCTGCAGCATGTGGATGTCTCCCCCACATCCACAGTCCTTGGGGCAGGAGCTGGGCCAGAGCTAACCACAACAGTAAGGAAGGGTGCTTTGCCTTCTGAGTGTTTTCTGTTTTGATTTGTTTTAAAGTTTATCTCCTTTTTTGGCCAGAACATGCGCTGGGCATGCATTCAGCTTCAGAAATCTATTTTTCATGGATGTTTTCCTTATCAATCACTGTAATGAAAGAGTAGGACGATGATCCATGTCCAGGCCAGTTAATTTTCTTGTCAGTTCTGTAAGGCTGTCTCATCCACTGTCTAATAACTCACTACCCACCTACGTTTCTCTTCTCTTTCCCTCCAGTCTTTACCTAATTCCCTTTAGCAAAGGATTGCATTACATTCCAGGGCATTGCAACCCATTCTCTATTAGTCACTGGCAAATTTGAACTCTTCCCCAACCACCACCATCACTGTGCATCATTCCACTGCTTTGGGGTAGAAACATAGAAGATTGATGGCAGAAAAAGACCTCATGGTCCATCTAGTCTACCCATATACTATTTCCTTTGTTTTATCTTAGGATGGATATATGTTTATCCCAGGCATGTTTAAATTCAGTGACTGTGGATTTACCAACCATGTCTGCTGGAAAGTTTGTTCCAAGCATCTACTACTCTTTCAGTAAAATAATATTTTCTCATGTGGCTTCTGATCTTCCCCCCAACTAACCTCAGATTGTGCCCCCTTGTTCTTGTGTTCATGTTCCTATTAAAAACACTTCCCTCCTAAAGCTCATTTAACCCTTTAAAATATTTAAATGTTTTGATCATGTTCCCCTTTCCTTTCTGTCCTCTGAGTTCATTACGTCTTTCCTGATAAGTTTTATGCTTAAGACTTTCCACCATTTTTGTAGCCCGTCTTTGGACCAGTTCCATTTGATCCATATCTTTTTGTAGGTGAAGTTTACAGAACTGAACCCAGTATTCCAAATGGGGTCTCACCAGCGCTCTATACAGCAGGATCACAATCTCCCTCTTCCTGCTTGTTATACCTCTAGCTATGCAGCCAAGCATCCTACTCGCTTTCCTTACTGCCTGACCGCACTGTCCACCCACCACCATCTCGAAAACAACTGGAGCACCACTTGGACACTATCGAGATTGGCAAATTCACCATCAGTCAATTGCAAAAGGCGTCTTTACTCAGAATATCTTCCATCCTACAATGATATTTGTAACACCATCGACCATCAAACTACGTCGCCTTAAACACGATCTAAGGATAGCCCATAAAATAATCTGATACAACGTCCTTCCTGTCAATGACTACTTCAGCTTGAACCACAACAACACACGAGCACACAACAGATATAAACTCAAAGAAAACCACTGCAGGAAATATGACTTTAGCAACTGTTGTGGTTGGCTCTGGCCCAGCTCCTGCCCCAAGGAATGTGGAGGTGGATGCAGGGGAAGCATCAACATGTCATAGGCCTGTTTTATTGCCGACAGAGTCAGGTAGTGCAGTTTCCTTGCACAAAGAAGAAGGGGGGGGACTTGGAAGTGGGGGGCTTGGCACACAGCCCAGGAAGCCAATCTCCATTATCTTTGGCCGCTTCGGATGAGGAAGTGTTAGATCCACACATGCGCAGAATTATGCACCGAAGAGACCAGTTGAAGAAATATTACAGGAGATAAGAGAGGCCACCTGTGTTTGGGTGGGGCTCCAGTAATTAGAGCTGCTGATATAAATAGCAGCGTGCTGGCTTGGCCGTTGTGGAAGATTATCTGATCGTTGTTCTTCAGGACTGTGCCTTGCTGTTTCCAGACTTTGTTGATTTTTCACGACTTTGAAACCAAAGCAGAGCAAAGTTTGTGTGTTTCACTTCGTGGAAGAAGAAGGGCTGTGACGTTCCTTCACAGCTGCTAGCTAGGGGACCCAGGGGAAGAGCCTTCTGTGTGGCGGCCCCGACCCTTTGGAATCAACTCCCCCCAGATATCAGAGTTGCCCCCACCCTCCTAGCCTTTCGTAAGCTCCTTAAAACCCACCTCTGTCGTCAGGCATGGGGGAATTGACATGTTCCTTCCCCCCTAGGCTTATAAAATTTATATATGGTATGCTAGTGTGTATGATTGGTTTTAACTTGTGGTGTTTTAAAATTAATTTAAATATTGGATTTGTTTACATTGTATGGCGATTGCTGTGAGCCGCCCCGAGTCTGCGGAGAGGGGCGGCATACAAATCTGATTAATAAATAAAATAATAAATAAATAAGTACGTAAGGACTGATTAAGGGGATTGTACAGACTACCAGGTTGTTTTGGGACGAGTGCTCTTTGCAATACAAAAAGGGTGCTTTGTTTCTTTTGAATTTTTGTGATAAAGAACATTGTTTTTGAACTTTCAAGTGTGTGTGTGTCTGAAATTTGTACCCTTGAATTTTCAGGAGACTCATACCATAGAGCCCGGCAGAACAGTAACTGAGTAGTTGATGTATGGAACTCACTACCAGACTCTGTAGTATCATCATCCAACCCCCAAAACTTTACCCTTAGACTCTCCACTGTTGACCTCTCTTGATTCCTAAGAGGTCAGTAAGGGGCATGCTACATTCAGCGTATAAGACAATTGGGCATTGACAACGCAAAAGAGATTCACTTGGAACAGCTGAAAATAATTTTAGCGCTATCAAGGAACAACATTTGCCGATCTCAGGTTCTTGGGAAGGACTTCAGAGATGGATAAAAAGCCAACTGCAGTCTAAACATCTGGTTGACTATGCGATGAACCATTCAAGAAGTCAGGGTTTAAATATGCATGAATTTGAATACATAATTGACTCCATCCATAAGTTGAGATTCAGTTGGGAATTCTTTTCTTTTTTTTCTTAAAGGTTCACTTATTTCTAGCTGTGTTTCTATATCTACAGGGAGATTTTAAAATTTCATCTGCAGGTTGAGCAAGGGGATGTTTGCAATCTGTATTTCATAGAAAGAAATGTTATGGAAATCATTTTAGCCAGGCTGGATTTCGCCGTAGGAAATGTGACTTGTTCTTAATAAGAAGGATGTAGAAGAAATTCCTTTTATTGGCATTTTAATCAGAATCGATCTAATTCACACATCCCTCGTCAACACACACACTGGAATACAATCGTATTTTTGAGAGAGTGTCATTTTTTATTTGCTACCAGTGCTTCTGGCTTCAAAAAGGAAGGACATTCGGGGAAATTAAAAAAAATACACGTAAAAATTGTGCATGGGAAAACTTTACATAAAGCCGTACAAATATTAGGGGAAAGCGCCCACAAATAATAATAATAATAATAATAATAATAATAATAATAATAATAATAATAATAATACTGAGTGTCAGATGTTGTGGCCAATTTAATCCCATTTTAATTTTTGCACATTTAATTTTTATATTTTGCCATCTTGCTGCATTACATGCTCAGCCTGATCAGTGTTAAGTTCAGAATAATAATAATAATAATAATAATAATAATAATAATAATAATAATATATTAGATTTGTATGCCACCCCTCTCCGAAGACTCAGGGCGGCTCACAACAATAATAAAAAACAATATTATAGCGAAACAAATCTAATATTAAAAAAGAAGCATCTAAAACCCTATCATATTTAAAAACCAAACAACACATACATACCAAAAATAAAGAAAGCCTGGGGGGAAAGGTGTCTCAAATCCCCCATGCCGGCGGTATAGGTGGGTCTTAAGTAGTTTACAAAAGGCAAGGAGGGTGGGGGAAGTTCTAGTCTCCGGGGGGAGTTGATTCCAGAGGGCCGGGGCCGCCACAGAGAAGGCTCTTCCCCTGGGGCCTGCCAAACAACATTGTTTAGTCGACGGGACCCAGAGAAGGCCAACTCTGTGGGACCTTATCGGTCGCTGGGATTCGTGCGGTAGTAGGTGATTCTGGGGGTACTCTGGTCCAATGCTATGTAGGGCTTTAAAGGTCATAACCAACACTTTGAATTGTGACCGGAAATTGATCGGCAGCCAATGCAGGCCGTGGAGTGTTGTAGAAACGTGGGCGAATCTGGGAAGCCCCACGATGGCTCTCGCGTCCGCGTTCTGCACGATCTGAAGTTTCCGAACACTTTTCAAAGGTAGCCCCATGTAGAGAGCGTTGCAGTCATCGAACCTCGAAATAGTTCAATAAACATGCAAAATGTTTATTCAGCTCCCCGACTGATGAATAAATCAGATGAAATGGTGTTAAAAATCAGAAATGGGATAAATGGAATTCATTTTAAATTCATCCATTTGTATAGAGCTACTATCAAAAGGAGGAAAAATCAAAACTGAATAATTTTTCACATGGGATCTGTTTTATCAATGGCTAACTAGCAGAAACAGAAATTAGAAACTTAAGAGGCATAAGAGAATGATGAATTACATAAGGAAGGTCCACTGAAATGGATAAACAAATAATACTATTATCATGTGACCAATATCAATGCTATGAATATTACTGTTCTTATTAGGATTACTATTTCTCAAAAGTAACAACACACTCAGACAACACCCTGTTTATGTCGACATTGACGTTTTTATATTTAATAAAAACTTTTTAAAACTTAAAAAAAAGGAGGAAAAGTCTACGACTTTGAGAAAGTAGGATTCATTATTATGGGAAATGGAACGAAAGGAAAGCTCTTGCAAACATTTGAAATATTTCCCTATTTTTTGGGGGGTGGGTGACTTTAAAATATAAACTGCAGAAGGAATATTGAATCGCTGTGGTTGTGTTTTGGCAGAGTTTTGTTGTAACAGATGATGTTCAAGTTTCCACCCGATCATGAAATCTCCTGGGTGACTTTGAGTTAATCTTTCTCTAAACTTTCTTACTGGTTACTCTAAGGAAGAACAGAAGGAAAAATCAACCAGGGCTATTGGCAGCTTTAACCATTCCAAAGAAATTAGTTGGGGGAAAGATCAGAAGCAACATGAGAAAATATTATTTGACTGAAAGAATAGTAGATCCTTGGAACAAACTTCCAGCAGACGTGGTTGGTAAATCCACAGTAACTGAATTTAAACATGCCTGGGATAAACATAGATCCATCCTAAGATAAAATACAAAAAATAGTATACGGGCAGACTAGATGGACCATGAGGTCTTTTTCTGCCGTCAGTCTTCTATTTTTCTATGTTTCTAAAACTCGCCACAGATTTATTTTAAGCTTACCTGGGCTTTATATCATTAAGGCTATAGCACCTTCAAAATAATATAACAGAACTAGAAAGGAGGACTCAGAAAGATTATGGGAGCAGCTGTCATTCAAAGAAAATCTATAGCAATGGGGCAATGTATGTATTTGGGGGGGGGGAGAGAGAGAGAGCAAAAGGGAAAGAAAGAGAAAGAAAGAGAGTGGGGTAGAGAAAAGGGGGAAGAGAGAGAGAAAGAGGAAGAAGGAGAGGAAGTGAGAAAAAGAGGAAAAGAGCAAAAAGAGGGAAAGAGAGAGGGAAAGAGGAAAAAAGAAGGGATAAAGAGAGACGAAGAAAGAGAGAAAAATAGAGAGAAAAGGAAAGAGAGAGTTTAAGAGAAAGAGAAAGAGAGAAAAAGAAAAAAGAGAGGTAAAGAAAAAGAGAAAGAGAGGGAAGGAGAGGGAAAGAGAAAGCGAAAGAGGGAATGAAAGAGAGGGAAAGAGAAAGAGGAAAAGGGAAAGAGAGGAGAAGAGAGAGAGAGGAAGAGAGAAAGAGAGAGGGTAAAAGAGAGAGAGAGAGAGAGAGAGAGAGAGAGAGAGAGAGAGAGAGAGATACACACACAGAGGTTGGTTGATGGAATGTTGGTTGATATGAAGGATTCCCATCTAACAAATAGGATGAAAGCAACACAACACATATTTTTTTCCTTCCCACTCCAAAAAAGCTTCTCCCAAAAGCTCAGCAGAGGGGGGAACAAAAGAACGAGAAAAATGTCACTTGAGAGATAAGTTTGAAATCCAATTAGAGTCGAAGACAAGGAACATGCCCTCACTTAATAAGACACTTAACATTACAGCAAAGTTGGGTCAAGTTAGCAGCAGTTGTGCTGATGATAGAAACCTGCCGGGCGTCAAGAGACTAGCTGTGTGTGTTAATTTCTGTGAAAAACCACATTTTTCTATCATCAATTGCCAGGAAATTCACTCGATAAATGCTCCTAATCTAATGAGCTCAAGACAAAGCCGGACCAATTAAAGGCAGAGCTTGGTAATAAACCCAATTGTTCTTAAAAGGATGACTCACAACTATTCAATATCTCGTGAAGTAACATCAGATCTGAAAAATCTACATTGTCGTGAAGGTGAACAGGCAACATTTTCAAGAAGACAGAAACACTTCAGAACTTATTTTTTTTGTTGCCTATTCCATAACCTGCCCTGAAGATGCTCATTGTTAATGTATTTTATCACATTGACAATCAGCGATGCAATCTGCAAAGAAGAATTAGGCACGACGAGGACTACAAGTCCTTGGAGAGGGGTGGCATACAAATCCAATAAATAAATAAATGAATGAATGAATGAATGAATGAATGAATGAATGAATGAATGAATGAATGACTGTCTAAAATGACCGATAGGATCCCACAGAGTCAGTGTTCCCTCTAATTTTTTGGGGGGGTGGGCGGAAAAGTATAGTGTCTGAGCGGCAGTCCCTTCGGGACTGGGCGGCACAGAAATAATAAATAAATGAATGAATGAATGAATGAATGAATAAATGAATAAACAAACAAACAAACAAACAAACAAACAAACAAACAAACAAATAAAAAACCCACCCTGTTTTGCCTCAGAGAAGTTCAAAATAAAATACTGTACTGTGTGTCTATAACAGTGAGCTCATAATAGGGCAACTCTATCAATATCAAAATGCCACTGAAATAGTTGAGCTAGTTTCAAACTAGATTTTGATTTTCTTTCTCTCTTCCTTACTCCCATTCTTTTTCTTTCTCTTTTCCTTCCTCTCTTTTTTCTATCTGTTTCTCTCTCTTCCTCTCTCTCTCCTTCCCTCTCACTCTTTCCCTCTCGGCTTCTGGGCAGGTTTGGAAAACTCTGAGTTGATGATGATTTTTAAGTGAGCGATTGCTCACTGCTCAGCTTAGAGGGAACTATGCACAGAGTTGCCTTCTCCGGGTCCCATCAACTAAGCAATGTCGTCTGGCGGGCCCCAGGGGAAGAGCCTTCTCTGTGATGGCCCCGGCCCTCTGGAATCAACTTCCCCCAGAAATTAGAATGGCCCCCACCCTCCTTGCCTTTCAAGACCCACCTTTGTCGCCAGGCATGGGGTAACTGAGACACCCCTGAGCACATATAGCTTTTATGAATGGTATGATTGCATTGTATGGTCATTAATGATGGGTTTTTTAAATGTTTTGTTTTCTTTTTAAATATTGGATTTGTATATTGTTGTGATTGTTTGTGAGCCGCTCCGAGTCTCCGGAGAGGGGCGGCATACAAATCTAATAAATTAAATTAAATTAAATTAAAAGCACTATGAAGTGGCAGATAAGTCTAAATGCTAAATGATCTTATTTTTTAAAAATGTTGAGTTTCAAGCCAGCTTTTGCACTCTCCTTCTTCACTTGCATCAAGAGGCTCTTTAGTTCCTCTTCACTGAAATTGTATGGGGTCTTCTGCTTGAGTAGGGGGTTGGACTAGAAGACCTCAAGGTCCCCTCCAACTCTGTTATTCTGTTTTTTGTTCAGGATAGAGAAGGTGGATGGACAGACAGATAGATAGATAGATAGAAAAAGATAGATGATAGATGATAATAGAAAGATAGATTATAAATAGATAGAAAGATAGATAATAATAATAATAATAATAATAATAATAATAATAATAATTTATTAGATTTGTATGCCACCCCTCTCCGAGGACTCACAACAACATAAACAGTGTACAAATCCAATTTTAAAATCCAATTTAAAACCCTTATAATAAAATAAAATAATCACACAACCAATCAAACCATACACCAGCCTTGACAATTGGGGTGTGTATTAGTTTCCCCGTGCCTGGTGGCAAAGATGAGTTTTTAATAACTTACGAATGGCAAGGAGGATGGGGGCAGTCCTAATCTCTGGGGGGACTTGGTTTCAGAGGGCCGGGGCCACCACAGAGAAGGGTCTCCCCCTGGGTCCTGCCAGATGACATTGTTTAGATGTGTGTGTATGTGTGTGTGAGAAAGAGAGAGTTAGATGATAGATGATAAATGATAAATGATAGATATGTGTGTGTGTGAGAGAGAGAGAGAGAGAAAGAGAGAGATGAGATGAGATGGATGGATGGACAGATGGACTGATGCATAAATAGCTGGCTGCCTGCCTGGATGGATGGATAGACAGACAGAAAGACAGACAGATGATGAGATGGATATGAAAAGAAATTGGTAGGTGGATGGATGCATAGATAAATAGCTAGCTGGCTGCCTAGATGGATGGATGGATAGACGGATAGATGGACAGACAGATCGATGAGATGGATGAATGGGGGGATAAATAATAAATAAGATTTTATTTTTTGATTTAAAAAATAGTGTTCTGTATGACTGGGTTATTATCTTTTTAAGAAAACCCCCCAAACCTACTCCCCCTTGTTTCAAAAAGGAAAGAAATGAGGAAATATATAATTTACAACAATCAGTTGCTCAGAATCAACTAAATTCAGAGGTTTCTCTCTGGTATACTTTATCATACTTCATCAAGAGTCTTAGCACCCTTTCCTATAATGATGGCTTCTTCCTACGGATATCCAACAGATACACAACTTCTACCGTATTAAGTGGAAAGAAAATCACAAATGACCTAACAACCTATTCTGCTAACCTTCCTGGTATACTTCGATTCTCTCTCTCCTTTGTAGTTTGCCTGCAGTTGGTTTTCTTTCACAATGCTCTAGTTTTATTTATTTTTTTAATTACAAGCTGTTTTGTATGGCATGTTCAAAAAGATAGGATAAACATATGTTGGAAACAAGGATCTCTCAAATGAATGCAATGGTAATTTATTCAGTCCTGATCATTATCAGGAGCCATTAAAAATTATTATAATTGTAATAATGTATAATTAAAATCTTATAATTTTAAAAATATGGGGTAGTAGTTAGAGGGGCTTTCATGTACTTTGCTGGATTTTAATTAAATGCACTACATAAACTCATCAAAAATTGAGGGTTTTTTTTTTCTAATAAGGCATTATTAAACAAAATATAACTTATGATGATAGGGTCATGCTGAGTTATGATATATTTTTTTCCCTCTAATCATGGCTATGCTGAATGAACTATAATTGGCCAGGTTCGTAGTTTACACTAAGTCATAAAACGTTCTTTACAAACCAGAGAAGCAGCGGTTTGTACGTGGTGCTAAAACAAGATAGTTAGTTTAACATAAGTCGGTCAATAAATGCCTCGAAATGGAAATAGATGGTGTTCTGTCGGGCTCTCTGGTAGACTCCTCCCAAAAATTCACAGGTACAAATTTCAGACACACACACATTTGAAAATTCAAAACAATATTCTTTATAATGAAAATTCACTTAAACCAAGCCCTCTTTTGGTATAGCCAAGAGCACTCGTCTCCAAACAAACTGGTAATTTGTACAAGTCCCTTATCAGTTCTGTGACACTTAGCTTGCAGCTGTGAGGTAATTCACAGTCCTTCCTCTTTCACAAAGTGAAACACACTTTGCTCTGGTTTAGTTTCAAAGTGGGGAAAAATCAGCACACAAAAGGTCAAAGTCAGTAAAGCAGTCACGAAACACAAGGATCAGATAATCCTCCACAATGGCCAAACCCACAGGCTGCTATTTATAGCAGCCTCACTAATCACCACAGCCCCACCCAACCACAGGTGGCCTCATTTTCTTTGATAATAATCTCTCAATTGTTGCTGCCTATGCATCGCTCTCCCCATGCATGTCTGTATCATTAACTCTTGTTCCAAATCCAAAGAGGAGCTAGATAATTGATCTCCTTCTGAGCTGTCTGCCCCACTCTCCTCCTCCCTGTCACTCATGTCTTCTTGGTCAGAGGAGCCTTCATCAGCAGGGCAAAACAGGCCTGCAGCATGTGGATGTCTCCCCCACATCCACAGTCCTTGGGGCAGGAGCAGGGCCAGAGCTAACCACACCAGATGGGGCTCAGAAGTGGTAATTCATTACAACCTTAGAAGGAATATTTTCAATTAGCATGTGCGAAGTTCCATCACATTAAAGCTAAACCATGGTTTATACAGGAATGTGTTTCGCTTTTCGCCAACGGGTTCTCGTTTTATTTATCTATTTATTTTCTGTGCCAGAGGCGTGGAAGACGCAGAGAAATTTCTTCCCACGGCTTGGATGAGACAGCTGTTATTTTTCTTTTTCCAAAGCCAATTTATTGATCGGAAGCGTCTGGAAGGAGAATGATTTAGCAGCTACGGAGCTGCAAGTCTTTAATTCCACCAGAAGGTTAGAACAATTTTCCTCAACTGAACGCCTTCAGCTTTCTATGCAATTGTGATGATAGCAGTGTTGTCTCCATCAAGGCTTAACATTTTTTAGCAAGGGGTTCTCTGCCGGATTGCTGGAAGGGCGTGGCCATGGTGGGCGTGGACTAGTTGGTCTCCTGCACTACGGTGGGGTGGTGGTGATATTTTTGGCCTCCCTGGGCTTTGGAGGCTTTTTTTGAGCCTCCCGGAGGGCGAAAACAGCCTCCTCGGGCTCCAGAGGCCCTCTGGAGGCTGGAAATGGCCCTCCCAAACTTCCTGAACTTCTGGCCTTCCCGAACTTCTGATAGGCCCTTTTTTCACCATCCCCGAGTCTCCAAAACAGGCCGTGTGGGGACTCCCGGGTGGGGTTGTGTGGGGTAGGTGGGGCCAGTCAGGAGTGGGATTTGGGGGTTCTCCGAACTTCATGGAATCTTAGCTAGAGGTTCTCCTGAACCCCTGAGAACCCCCAGCTTCCTCTTTTGCCACCTTCTGTCAAGTCCATGGGGAAGACAGATTCGTTTAACAATGGTGGCAAGAAAGGCCGTAAAACGGAGCGAAACCTATCCACTGTCTCATTTAGCAATGGGAACGTTGGGCTCAATTGTGGCCATGTTTAGGGCCAGATTGCCTCACACTTCCCAGCCCACGTAGCACACAGGGCTGGCCTTCTCCAGGTCCCGTCGGCCAAACAGTACCGACTGGCGGGACCTTGGAGGAGGAGCTTACCTGTGGTGGCCCCGGTCCTCTGGAATCAACTATCCCCGGAGGTTCACCCTGCCCCCACCCTCCTGGCTTTCTGGAAGGACCTAAAAACATTGTGTTGCAGGCAAACCTGGGACCGTTGAGCTATAGCACTCTGCTCCAGGCTAGAAGTGTTGAATGCTTTTTGTAGTGGGCTTTTAATCTATTGTATTTTGTTTTATTGTTGTTCACTGCCCAGAGTCCGTTGGGAGTTTCTTTCTTTCTTTCTTTCTTTCTTTCTTTCTTTCTTTCTTTCTTTCTTTCTATCTATCTTTTAATCTATCTGTCTGTCTGTCTGTCTGTCTGTCTATCTATCTATCTATCTATCTATCTATCTATCTATCTATCTATCTATCTATCTATCTATCTATCTACCTACCTTCCTACCTACCTTCCTACCTACCTTTCTGCCTGCCTGCCTGCCTGCCTGCCTGCCTGCCTGCCTGCCTGCCTGCCTGCCTGCCTGCCTGCCTGCCTGCCTGCCTATCTATCTATCTATCTATCTATCTATCTATCTATCTATCTATCTATCTATCTATCTATCTGGATTTATATGCCACTCCTTTCTGAGGACTTGGAGACGGATGGCATAAAAATATAATAATAATAATAAAATTATTATAAATAAAATAATTAATAACATAAAATAATAATAGAATTCAAATTCAACGTGTTGAGCTTTACTTGCATCCCACCCCCATAGAAGCAATATGGTCACATTCCCCATTGTTGAAACATTTCTGGCACTTTTACGGCTTTTGAATCACAGGCATCCAGAACAGGTCAGAGCAACGGCGCATCCCTTTCAATCAAGCTGGTGGGAGAAATCATTTTGATTCAAGGAACAGGCCAGATTGTGGCTTTATCTATTTATAGGCTCCTTTGGTTTTTGTTTACAGTTCTGTTCAGATCTAAGAACACGTTCTCTCTTCTTTTGGTGCGTGGATGCAGAACGTCCAGTGCAGCTAAGGCTGGGGTCAGCAACCCGTGGCTCTGGAGCCGCATGTGGCTCTTTCATTCCTCTAATGTTAAACTAGATCACTGCGGACGGGAGAGGTGTTACTCCGATGCGTGAAGCAAATGGTATTTATTTATTGTACTTATATCATTTGTTAAATGCTCCAATTGCACGACTCCGGATGTGGGAATCAATGAAATACAAACCAAGAACCAAAATCAATAAAGAATGCCGTTACAATGAAAGGAACGAAATTGTACAAACAGATGCCTGCAACAACTCCAGAGAGATTGACAGAATGGGAGGGTTGCAATATTTGACATTCCTAGAGGAAGGCTTGTTTTCTGCAAGAATGGTGGAAGGTCTTAAGCATAAAACGTATCAGGAAAGACTTAATGAACTCAAT
Source organism: Erythrolamprus reginae (assembly GCF_031021105.1). NCBI lineage: Eukaryota > Metazoa > Chordata > Lepidosauria > Squamata > Dipsadidae > Erythrolamprus > Erythrolamprus reginae. The sequence goes on along the minus strand of NC_091959.1, from coordinate 43,247,123 downwards.
CTGTATAGTCTGGAGGACAGAAGGAAAAGGGGGGATATGATCGAAACATTTAAATATGTTAAAGGGCTAAATAAGGTTCAGGAGGGAAGTGTTTTTAATAGGAAAGTGAACACAAGAACAAGGGGACACAATCTGAAGTTAGCTGGGAGAAAGATCAAAAGCAACGTGAGGAAATATTATTTCACTGAAAGAGTAGTAGATCCTTGGAACAAACTTCCAGCAGACGTGGTTGGTAAATCCATAGGAACTGAATTTAAACATGCCTGGGATAAACATATATCCACTGTAATATAAAATACAGGAAATAGTATAAGGGCAGACTAGATGGACCATGAGGTCTTTTTCTGCCGTCAGTCTTCTATGTTTCTATGTTTCTATTTATACAGTGGATATGGAAAGGATTCAGACCCCTTTAAATTTTCCCCTCTTTGTTGCACTGCAGACATTTGGCAAAAGCAAAACAAAAGTTCATTTTATTTCTCGTTAATGTACACTCAGCACCCCATCGTGACGGGGGAAAAACAGACATGTTTTGCAAATTTATTAAAAAAGGAAAAACTGAAATATCACATGGCTGCAATGCAACAAAGAGTGAAAAACCTAAAGGGGTCTGAATACTTTACAGGTACCCACTGTACCTGTGCTGTGTATATTATGTAAATGTTGGAAACGGGTTAATTCAATGACCAGCTTTTGCTGCACATCTGATGCATTTAGTGATGACGTGAGTGAGATCTATTTCTGCATGTCCCAACTTCTCTCCGTCTACAGCCTCCTGGGCTTCTCATACTTCGATTAAGACATTGCACAGAGCTTTTTTCAAATCAGGAAGCAGGCGGTCAGCCCTGAAGTGGACCTGACCAAAGACGTTTTGACGCTTTAGTGTCGTCACACTGGAGCAGAGGGGATAGGGGGTGGGTATTATTTATTTTCTAATGTTTTAATAGTATATATTGTTTAGTGTGTCTATTTTTACCCTGGTAAGCTGCCCTGAGTCTGTGAGAAGGGTGGTCTATAGATCTAATAAGATAGATAGATAGATAGATAGATAGATAGATAGATAGATAGATAGATAGATAGATAGGGATAGATAAATAAATAGGTATAGATGAATGGATGGATGGATGGATGGATGAAGAGAGAGGGGGATAGATAGATAGATAGATAGATTGATAGATAGATGATGGCTAGGATAAATGATAGATAGATGACAGAGAGGTAGAAGATGGATGGATGGATGGATGGATAGACAAAGATAGATAGATAGATGATAGATAGATAGATAGATAGATAGATAGATAGGTAAGTAGGTACGTAGATAGATAGATAGATAGATAGATAGATAGATTGATAGGTAGGAAGATAGATAGGAAGATAGATAGATAGATAGATAGATAGATAGATAGATAGATAGATAGATAGAGTCTTCAGAGAGGGGCAGCATACAAATCTAATAAATTATTATTATTTATTATTATTAGATAGATAGATAGATAGATAGATAGATAGATAGATAGATAGGTAGGAAGATAGATAGGAAGATAGATAGATAGATAGATAGATAGATAGATAGATAGATAGATAGATAGATAGAAAGATAGATAGATAGATAGAGTCTTCGGAGAGGGGCGGCATACAAATCTAATAAATTATTATTTATTATTATTATTAGATAGATAGATAGATAGATAGATAGATAGATAGATAGATAGATGGATAGAGTCTTCGGAGAGGGGCGGCATACAAATCTAATAAATTATTATTTATTATTATTATTAGATAGATAGATAGATAGATAGATAGATAGGTAAGTAGGTACGTAGATAGATAGATAGATAGATAGATAGATAGATAGATAGATAGATTGATTGATAGGTAGGAAGATAGATAGGAAGATAGATAGATAGATAGATAGATAGATAGATAGATAGATAGATAGATAGATAGATAGATAGATAGATAGATAGATGGATAGAGTCTTCGGAGAGGGGCGGCATACAAATCTAATAAATTATTATTTATTATTATTATTAGATAGATAGATAGATAGGTAGGAAGATAGATAGGAAGATAGATAGATAGATAGATAGATAGATAGATAGATAGATAGATAGATAGATAGATAGATGGATAGAGTCTTCGGAGAGGGGCGGCATACAAATCTAATAAATTATTATTTATTATTATTATTAGATAGATAGATAGATAGATAGATAAGACAGACAGACAGACAGACAGACAGGAAGGAAGGAAGGAAGGAAGCTTTTGGTGCCTGGGGAGGGTGGAAACAAGCCGTTTCCAGCTTCTGGAGGGCCTCCGTGGGGCAGGGGAAGCTGTTTTCGCCCTCCCCAGGCATTGAATTATGGGTATGGGCACTCACACATACACGATAGCATGCATGCACACTATTTCGGCACCCGAGGGAAAACAGGTTCGCCATCGCTGACTTAGTTAGATCATGAAATCTCTCCATGAAACCCACCAAGCTGCAGAGGGCACCAAGGACCGTTCATTTCAACCCTGAACTACAAACATTCTCCTTTATTGATCTCAAGTGTCCCTCAACCGAGGATGCATGATACACAACCGCCCTGATTTCATAGAAACACGCCAACTGAACAAAACGCTGTCGGTTTTGCTCCTCGTGTCATTAGCAAAGGCCAACGTGGATGTTTTTGACCTCCAACGCCGCCTCTCGTTTCTGGAGGATAAATCTGGCAGTGACTCCAACAAACAGTTTTTAGACACAGCAGGTCGTGGGAGGCCTGCTGGCGTCCATCTGCGACAACATGTCCGTACAAGAAGACGGCGAAATGATCTTCAGGCTCCCGTACAAAGTGGCAATGAAGCGCCCAGACAGGGGGCCTGTGTAGGAGATGCAGAGAATCGCAATTGTGGCATCGTGCTCTTTCGATGGCAGAGCCAGGAGGCAAATGAAATATTTCTGGGGATTGGCAAGGGAGAATTTCAAGAGGGAGATCCGGGCTGCAGCAGCGTAAAGTTTAAGGTGGACCTTAAAAGAACGTTGCATGCGGCAACCTTCAGTTTCCTAAAAATACACTGCACAAAAAAAATAAAGGGAACACTTAAACAACACAAAAAAATAAAGGGAACACTTAAACAACACAACACTATGAGACTAGACTTTCAATCCTGGGCCTAGAAAGTTTAGAACTAAGACGCCTTAAACAAGATCTAAGTACTGTATTGCCCACAAGATCATATGCTGCAACGTCCTGCCTGTCGGCGACTACTTCAGCTTCAACCACAACAACACAAGAGCACACAACAGATTTAAACTTAATATTAACTGCTCCAAACTTGACTGTAAAAAATATGACTTCAGTAACCGAGTTGTCGAAGCGTGGAACTCATTACCGGACTCCATAGTGTCATCCCCAAACCCCCAACACTTTACCCTTAGATTATCTACGGTTGACCTATTCAGATTCCTAAGAGGTCAGTAAGGGGCGAGTACAAGTGCACTAGAGTGCCTTCCGTCCCCTGTCCTATTGCTTTCCAATATCTCCTATACCTTTCTTCTATTCCTATATCTCTTCTTCTATTCTTTCATTGATATGTTCTATTATTATATCTTCTTTTCTATTATTTCTTAGATATATTTTACTATGAGTATCTCCTCTATAACCTTCATCGTATATTTTACTATGTGTATATGGATATATACCCACTAAAACCCTCATTGTGTATTGGTCAAAATAAAATAAAATAAATAAATAAATAAATCAAACTTCTGTGAAATCAAACTGTCTGTTTAGGAAGCAACACTGATTGACAATCAATTTCACAGGCTGTTGTGCACATTAAACTTTGTACAGAACGAAGTATTCAATGAGAATATTTCATTCATTCATTCAGATCTAGGATGGGTTCTTTGAGTGTTCCCTTTATTTTTTTGAGCAGTATATTTTCCACTTTTCAAAAAGCAAGACTGTAATTCTGTCATTTTGACATGTGCCTAAACAGGAGGTTTATGAATTATGCACCCTTTTCTCTCTCTTTCCTTAAGCCCCAAATCTGAGCTGGTTTTGGCAAGAAGGGTTGCATGGCATCTTGACTCTGAAACCCTGATATTCATTGTACAATTGGATGTTGGACAAAGAAACATAGAAGATTGACGGCAGAAAAAGACCTCCTGGTTTATCTAGTCTGCCCTTATCCTATTTCCTGTATTTTATTTTAGGATGGATATATATTTATCCCAGGCATGTTTAAATTCAGTTATTGTGGATTTACCAACAGTTAACTCTTATATTCTCTTATTTCAGTTTCTCTTATGTTTGTAGTAGACTATTAAAGAAACTCCTGCAGAGTCTGGGGCTTTTAAAAATAAAATTATATAACCTTGTTAAATTAAGCCAAAATCGCTTCCAAATAAATTCTACAATAAAACAAAGGCTAACACAGAGACGTAAGGGTGACATAGACCCTCTGCCTTGAATGCCATCACTCTGCTAAACAACTACTTCCCACAATACTGTCAAATTAACTCCTAAGACTGTATTATTATTATTATTATTATTATTATTATTATTATTATTATTATTATTATTATTTATTGGATTTGTATGCCGCCCCTCTCCATAGACTCGGGGCGGCTAACAACAGTAGTACAAAACAGCATGTAAATCCAATACTAAAACAGTTTTAAAAAACCCTTATTTGTAAAACCAATCATACCTACAAACAAACATACCATGCATAAATTGTAAAGGCCTAGGGGGAAAGAATATCTCAGTTCCCCCATGCCTGACGGCAGAGGTGGGTTTTAAGGAGCTTACGAAAGGCGAGGAGGGTAGGGGCAATTCCAGTCTCCGGGGGGAGTTGGTTCCAGAGGGCCGGGGCTGCCACAGAGAAGGCTCTCCCCCTGGGCTTTGCCAAACAACATTGTTTTGTTGACGGGACCCGGAGAAGGCCCACTCTGTGGGACCTAACCGGTCGCTGGGATTCGTGCGGCAGAAGGCGGTCTCGTAGATACCCTGGTCTGGTGCCATGAAGGGCTTTATAGGTGATGACCAACACTTTGAATTGTGACCGGAAATTGATCGGCAATCAATGCAGACTGCAGAGTGTTGGTGTAACATGGGCATATTTAGGAAAGGCCATGATTGCTCTTGCAGCTGCATTCTGCATGATCTGAAGTTTCCGAACACTTTTCAAAGGTAGCCCCATGTAGAGAGCGTTACAGTTGTCGAGCTTCGAGGTGATGAGGGCATGAGTGACTGTGAGCAGTGACCCCCGGTATTACTATTCTCCTCATCCTTCCTACTACCTATCTCTTTTGCCACTGTTTAAAAGAACTTAGACTGATTAAAAACTCGTTTTGTCTTTGAATGCGAGCGAACAGATTTCATTTCACACCTCTCCTACCAAAGGGCTGGGTTGGTTTTTTTTAAAATCACTCTGTGGAAATTCTTCAAATTACTGCAAGCCATCAGGTACGCAGAAAGAATTAGGAGCCAGAAGGAAACACAGGGACAGAGGAGAAAATGAGACCCAATGCCAACCGTTGAGATTTTTAAACCTTGCATGAATATTGAGAGCCACTGGGATGTTAGCAAGCGCCCTGTAACTCTTTGATATTTTTCCTTCTATTTCGGAAGGCAAAGTTAATGAACAGCTGGTGCCAAACCTGAGAGACTGGCAGTAAGTACTGAAAGTGGGCTGGTTCTCGAAGACCTTGGGTTTAAAATCTGCATGGCTGGCTTCATCTTCTATTTTTTTAAAAGAAAGTTCTGCATATTTTATACTGGATTGAGATCTGCTTGTTTATTTTGAACTGCATGTCCTAGTTTCAACAATCTGGAAAAAAAATACGTTAAGATTTATTCTCAACTGGATTTATTCTAAATTGTTTAGCTTTGTTGCAGTTTTGCTTTGGAGTTGATTTAAAAACTGGGCGTCCTGTGGCTACAGACACATATATTCAGTACAGTATTATGCGCATTAAATACCAGGCAGATGGCAGCACACATCTGGCCTTATCTGGAATAGAATAACAGAGTTGGAAGGGATCATCTTAAAAACTTCCAGTGTTGGAACATTCTGGAGGCCAGCTGTTCCACTGGTTAATTTGGTGGGACCCAGGAGAAGAGCCTTCTCTGTGGCGGCCCCGACCCTTTGGAACCAGCTCCCCCCGGAGATTAGAACTGCCCCCACCCTCCTTGCCTTTCGTAAAGCTCTTAAGACCCATCTCTGCCGTCAGGCATGGGGGAACTGAGACATCTCCCCCGGGCCTATACAGTTTATACATGGTATGTTTGTGTGTATGTTTGCTTTTAATAATGGGGTTTTAGCGTTTTTTAAATTATTAGATTTGTTCTTACGTTGTTCTTGTTATTGTTGTGAGCCGCCCCGAATCTACGGAGAGGGGCGGCATACAAATCTAATAAATAAATAGATAATAAATAAATAATTGTCCTCATTTTCAGGAAATTTCTCCTTGGTTCTAAGTTGCTTGTCTCCTTGATTAGTTTCCACCCATTGATTCTTGTTCTACCCTCAAGTGCTTTGGAGAATAGTTTGACTCCTAATTTTGGAAGGTTGGGCTAGGTGGGTCTGCTTGGCATTGGATGGAACACCACTAGGAAACCTTCAAGTCAGAAATAAGCAATGTTAATATTTCCACGAATCACCAGGATTTGGACTCAGTGATGGTCACTGAGTGGGACCAGGGCAGGGAGAGAGGGAGGAAGAGGCAAATAATTTCTGACTGCTGCAAAGTCATGAGATTTTGGGTGTGTTGAAAGACGTCCTCTTCAGAACAGGGCCAGCAAAAGGACACACCATTAATCTCTTTTAAATTTAAACTCCATTAACATTAATGTCAATTATTTAAACTTAATTCATACCATTAATCTCTATGTATTTTTTTTAAAAAAAATCTGATATATTGCAGTCTTCTTGACTGGCAACTTCTGGAAAGGGTCTGAAAGTCACAAGAACACTTTTGGTGAACCACAAGACCCTCCCAAACTTTTGATTATTCACTATCAGATAACAACATCCCCTATTTTTAGGAGGTGATCCAAGGATGGTGAGGAAGCGGTCAAGCAAGTCATCAGTTTGGAGGCCCTTCGTGCCCATAACAGATTTAAGTCCAACCCTACATGCCAACCAATAAAAGAAAAGAACAGAAGAAAAGAAAAAGAGAAAAGGAAAGGGAATAAAACAGCAATGGAAGAGCCCTAAGACTGGTAGTGGAGAACAACTAAGAGGCTACAGAAGTTGTATGCTATAAAGTTACCATTAGAATCAGCCCTTGAGCATCCTCTGCGTGGGTGACGTTACCTAGTTAGATTGTGAAATGTCTGCAAGAAAAGAACCAAGCTCAGAGACATTAAGGGCCCCATAGTCGTCGTTCTCCTCCTCTTCCTCCTCCTCTTCCTCCTCCTCTTCCTCTTCCTCCTCCTCCTCCTCTCCAAACCCCACTCTCTCTAGCACTGACAATGTTACCAAGTTAGATCATGAAACTCTGCAAGGAGAGAACTATGCTCAGAGACAAAAGAACCCCAAAGTTTTCTTCTTCCTCCTCCTCCTCCTCCTCCTCGTCCTCCTCCTCTTCAAACCCCACTTTCTCTAGAACTGACAATGTTACTTAGTTATGTCATGAAACTCTGCAAGGAAAGAACCAAGCTCAGAGACAAAAGAACCCCAAAGTCTTCCTTCTCTTCCTTCTCTTCTTCTTCCTCTTCCTCCTCCTCCTCCTCCTCCTCCTCCTCCTCCTCCTCTCCAAACCCCTCTTTCTCTAGCACTGACAATGTTACCAAGTTAGATCATGAAACTCTGCAAGGAAACCACCAAGTTCAGAAAGCCCCAAGGACCGTTCATTTCAACCCTGAGCTACAAACATTCCCCTTTATTGGTACCTCGAGCTTCCTGCCCCCGCGGTCCATTTGTTCTTGCCCTGCTCTGCAGCTCCAAAAGAAATATTATTACCACTCACATCAAACGAAACTGAACCCCGTCACCTCTTGCTGTTTGGAAGAAATACATTTCAGACCAAACACACACACACCTCTTCTCAGAAGATTACGAATAATGGAGATGATGGTAAAAACTCACATTAGAGAAACATCTTTCAGCTGTGGCGAGGGGGGCGTTCGCCCAGGTTCTCCTGGTGCACCAGTTGCGACCCTATTTGGATCGGGAGTCACTGCTCACAGTCACTCATGCCCTCATCACCTCGAGGCTCGACTACTGTAACGCTCTCTACATGGGGCTACCTTTGAAAAGTGTTCGGAAACTTCAGATCGTGCAGAATGCAGCTGCGAGAGCAATCATGGGCTTCCCCAAATATGCCCATGTCACACCAACTCTCCGCAGTCTGCATTGGTTGCCGATCAATTTCCGGTCACAATTCAAAGTGTTGGTTATGACCTATAAAGCCCTTCATGGCACCGGACCAGACTATCCCAGGGACCGCCTTCTGTTGCACAAATCCCAGCGACCAGTTAGGTCCCACAGAGTGGGTCTTCTCCGGGTCCCGTCAACTAAACAATGCCGCTTGGAGGGACCCAGGGGAAGAGCCTTCTCTGAGGCGGCCCCAGCCCTCTGGAACCAACTCCCCCCAGAGATTAGAATTGCCCCCACCTTGCCTTTCGTAAGCTACTTAAAACCCACCTCTGCCTCCAGGCATGGGGGAATTGAGATACTCTTTCCCTCTAGGCCTTTACAATTTTATGCATGGTATGTCTGTATGTATGTTTGGTTTTTATATTAATGGGTTTTTAGTTGTTTTTATTATTGGATTATTATTGTACGCTGTCTTATTATTGCTGTTAGCCGCCCCGAGTCTCCGGAGAGGGGCAGCATACAAATCCAATAAGTAAGTAAGTAAGTAAGTAAGTAAGTAAGTAAGTAGAAACATAGAAACATAGAAACATAGAAGACTGACGGCAGAAAAAGACCCCATGGTCCATCTAGTCTGTCCTTTTACTATTTCCTGTATTTTATCTTACAATGGATATATGTTTATCCCAGGCATGTTTAAATTCGGTTACTGTGGATTTACCAACCACGTCTGCTGGAAGTTTGTTCCAAGGATCTACTACTCTTTCAGTAAAATAATACTTTCTCATGTTGCCTTTGATCTTTCCCCCAACTAGTAAGTAAGTAAGTAAGTAAGTAAGTCAGGGTACAGAAAGTTGAGTGGCCTTCGATGCACTTAGGAAAAGCAAGACAAAACTCTTAAATCGGAAGACAATGAAGACAGACACAGTAGGTTGGGAAGAGGTTCAGTGCTCCAAGGAAAAACTCTCTTGAAAGACTTTGAGCTAACCCTCACCAGGGGCTAGGCTGGTATGTACTAAGGCAGTGATGACAAACCTATGGCACGGGTGCCACAGGTGGCACATGGAGCCATATCTGCTGGCACATGAGCTGTTGCCGTAGCTCAGCTCCAATGTGCATGTGTGTGCGAGGCAGCTGATTTTTGGCTTGCACAGAGGCTCTGGGAGGCGTTTTTGGCTTCCAGAGAGCCTCCAGGGGGATAGGGGAGAGTGGTTTTACCCTCCCTCGGCTCCAGAGAAGCCTTTGGAGTCTGGGGAGGGCGAAACACGAGCCTAGTGGGGCCACCAGAAGTTGGGAAACAGGCCATTTCAAACCTCCAGAGGGCCTCCAGGGGGCGAGGGAAGCTGTTTTCACCCTTCTCAGGCATTGAATTATGTGTGGGGGCACTCACACATGCACAATAGTACACACCAGCAGTCCCCAAACTACGGCTCGCGGGCCGCATGCGGCCCGTTGAGGCCATTTATCCGGCCCGGGGGTGAGTGACAGGAGCACAGGTACATACTTTTCTTTTAATTAAATTCTCTCCTTAATGTTCCTTCAAAAAGTACACCACCAATTATATTTCTAACTTATTAATCATTAGGCCAAAGTGCTTCCTTCTTTCTTTATACATTTTTCTATAAACCAAGAAAACCTTTTATAGCCAATCAGATGTTAGCAAAAGAAAATTAAAAACAAAACATAGACATATATGAATTTCAGATTTCTTCCCCCCCTCTAAATAGTACGTTCCCATTTTGTTTTTTACTTTAAAATAAGGTATGTGCAGTGTGCATAGGGATTTGCTCATAGTTTTTTTTTATAGTCCAGCCTTACAACAGTTCGAGGGACAATGAACTGGCCCCCTGTGTAAAAAGTTTGGGGACCCCTGGTACACACCCACGCCCTTTCGGCAAACGAGGGGAAAAAGGTTCACCATCCCTGTACTAAGGGAAGATGAAGCAACGCATTTTGCTAAGCCTTACATTTGGTTAATCACCAAGGCAAGGTGTGTGTTATAACCCGTTATCAACATTGTTGCACAAGATGTCACACCTTTGCAGAAGGACCTGATAGAATAGAATAGAATTTTTATTGGCCAAGTGTGATTGGACACACAAGGAATTTGTCTTGGTGCAGATGCTGTCAGCGTACATAAAATAAAATATACATTTGTCAAGAATCATGTGGTCCAACACTTAATGATTGTCATAGGGGTCAAATAAGCAACGAAGAAGCAATATTAATAAAAATCCTAGGATATAAGCAACAAGTTACAGTCATACAGTCGACATGGGAGGAAATGGGTGAGAGGAATGATGAGAAAAACTAGTAGAATAGAAGTGCAGATTTAGTAGAAAGTCTGACAGTGTTGAGGGAATTATTTGTTTAGTAGAGTGATGGCGTTCGGGAAAAAACTGTTCTTGTGCCTAGTTGTCTTGGTGTGCAGTGCTCTGTAGCGACGTTTTGAGGGTAGGAGTTGAAACAGTTTGTGTCCAGGATGTGAGGGGTCAGTAAATATTTTCCCCGCCCTCTTTTTGACTCGTGCAGTATACAGGTCCTCAATGGAAGGCAGCTTGGCAGCCATTGTTTTTTCTGCAGTTCTGATTCTCCTCTGAAGTCTGTGTCGGTAGCTCATGCATTCACATAAAACTGCAAACATCGAGACTGTTTGATGCAAAGACTGAATGGCCAAACACGATGCACTTTTTTGCAAATCATGAGAGTAACTTCATGTTCAAGCGCATGAAGAGATAACTTACCTGCGGTATCAGATCTAGAATAGACACTCTAAACGAAGGCAGGAAAGTTGCTATAGAGATGTAGAAAGCTAGCAGTTCTTAAGAAGGGAGAGCAAGCAGCATATAAACAAGACAAATGTTTGGGCTCACATGTGCAAACCAAGATAAATTTCAATGCCGGACATCTCTGGTCGGGGAAAGATTTAAGAACAGACTTGTACTCTCTCGCCTCTCTTCTGCATATATCAGCCTGCCTTTTAAAACACGCACAAATTAAGAGCACACAATTTAGCAACACACCGTTGAAGGTTCGTAAATCACCTCCTTGGCTGGAGCTAAGCTTAGGTTGCAGCTCAGGATAAACCAACTCAGTTCCAAAATGATAAAAAGACTAGAGATGGGATGGATAAAAATGAATGGATGATTAAGGCATCAAAGACTCGAGAATAAGAATTTAATGTCAATCTCTTTCAACAGGCTGTACGGTCAGGCGGTAGGGAAAGCGGGTAGAATCCTTGGCTGCATAGCTATAACAAGCAGGAAGAGGAAGATTGTGATCCTACTGTATAGAGCTGTGGTGAGACCACATTTGGAATACTGTGTTCAATTCTGGAGATCTCACCTACAAAAAGATATTGACAAAATTGAACGGATACAAAGACGGGCTACAAAAATGATGGAAGGTCTTAAGCATAAAACTGATCAGGAAAGACTTCATGAACTCAGACTATATAGTCTGGAGGACAGAAGGGAAGAAGGGAAACAGGGGACAGGATCGAAACATTTAAATATGTTAAAGGGTTAAATAAGGTTCAGGAGGGAAGTATTTTTAATAGGAAAGTGAACCCAAAAACAAGGGGGCACAATCTGAGCTTAGTTGGGGGAAAGATCAGAAGCAACGTGAGAAAATATTATTTGAGTGAAAGAGTAGTAGATGCTGGGAACAAACTTCTAGCAGACGTGGTTGGTAAATCCACAGGAACTGAATTTAAACATGCCTGGGATAAACATAGATCCATCTTAAGTTAAAATACAGGAAATAGTATCAGGGCAGACTAGATGGACCATGAGGTCTTTTTCTGCCGTCAGTCTTCTATGTTTCTAAGTATGTACAGCTGAGAGGAGTCTCAGACACTGGCTAAACTAACACAAATGGTGTGGTTTGTTAGAGTGTTCCCAGTCACTGATGGTTGCTAGACTTTATTTATTTATTTATTTATTTATTTATTGGATTTGTATGCCGCCCCTCTCCGGAGACTCAGGGCGGCTAACAACAGTAATAAATCAATGTACAATAATAATCCAATAAATACTAAAAATGATTTAAAAACCCATTAATATAAAAAACCAAACATACATACAGACATACCACACATGAGATTGTAAAGGCCCAGGGGGAAAGAACATCTCAATTCCCCCATGCCTGGCGGCAGAGGTGGGCTTTAAGGAGCTTACGAAAGGCAAGGAGGGTGGGGGCAATTCTAATCTCTGGGGGGAGTTGGTTCCAGGGGGCCGGGACTGCCACAGAGAAGGCTCTTCCCCTGGGTCCCTCCAAGCGGCATTGTTTAGTTGACGGGACCCGGAGAAGACCCACTCTGTGGGACCTAACCGGTCGCTGGGATTCGTGCAGCAGAAGGTGGTCCCTGAGATAATCTGGTCCGGTGCCATGAATGGCTCACTTTGAATTGTGACCGGAAACTGATCGGCAACCAATGCAGACTGCGGAGTGTTGGTGTAACATGGGCATATTGAGGAAAGCCCATGATTGCTCTTGCAGCTGCATTCTGCACGATCTGAAGTTTCCGAACACTTTTCAAAGGTAGCCCCATGTAGAGAGCGTTACAGTAGTCGAACCTCGAGGTGATGAGGACATGAGTGACTCCCGGTCCAAATAGGGTCGCAACTGGTGCACCAGGCAAACCTGGGCGAACGCCCCCCTCGCCACAGCTGAAAGGTGTTTCTCTAATGTGAGCTGTGGATCGAGGAGGACGCCCAAGTTGCAGACCCTCTCTGAGGGGGTCAATGATTTCCCCCCCCCAGGGTAATGGACGGACAGAAGGAATTGTCCTTGGGAGGCAAGACCCACAGCCACTCCGTCTTGTCTGGGTTGAGTTTGAGTTTGTTGACACCCATCCAGGGTGTCAACATTTAGTTTTGTGCATCCAACAACATTTAGTTTTGTGCATCCAACTCATATGAACGTATTCAACAACAATGGCTAAGCAAATTGGCTCGGCATGACGATATCCACTCACTCCTTAACATCAGAGCACCTGCAAGGAAGTTGAGGAAGTTCCAGATGTAGCAGTGGAAACAAAAGCATATGCCCGTTTATTCAGGGGGGAAAAAATATTTCCACAATTACGGGAACAGTTATCCCAGCTAAAGGCAATCAAAGATGTTGACTCATTATGTATCATACATGCGACTGAATGGGTAATGCTGCTATTTTCTTGAGCGAGAGAAAAGGCTAGTTCAGAATTTTCAGTACGCTCCGATCGCCTCCATTCGCACACGAATGTAAGACACATTCTGGTTTGTTTGATTGTAATTCTCATTCTTTGAATTTATAATTTTGATTTCTAAAGCTGCCCAGTTCAAGAGCCCCGTTGCACAGCTCTTAAAATTAAAAACATAAATGACAATCTCAATAAGAGCACAAGGTCCCACAGAGTTGGCCTTCTCTGGGTCCCATCGACTAAACAATGTCGTTTGGCAGGACCCAGGGGAAGAGCCTTCTCTGTGGCGGCCCCGACCCTCTGGAACCAGCTCCCCCCAGAGATCAGAATTGCCCCCACCCTCCTCGCCTTTCATAAGCTCCTTAAAACCCACCTCTGTCGTCAGGCATGGGGGAATTGATATATTCTTTTCCCCCCAGGCCTATACAATATATGCTTGGTATGTTTGTATGTATGTCTGGTTTTTAATAAGGGTTTTTTAATTATTTTAAATATTAGATTTGTCATATGCTGTTTTATTATTGTTGTTAGCCGTCCCGAGTCTACGGAAAGGAGCAGCATACAAATCTAATAAATAAATAAATAAATAAATAAATAAATAAATAAATAAATAAATAAATAAATAAATAAATAAATAAACAAACAAACAAACAAACAAACAAATAAATAAATAAATAAAGTAATCCACATATTTCAATCTAGATACATACCACGATGGGGATAAGGTAAGACGATACATGGCAAGTAGAATCCAAGACCAAGTTACAAGAAATAAATTGAGCCGCCCCGAGTCTACGGAGAGGGGCGGCATACAAATCTAATAAATAAAATAAATCACTTTATAATATGTAAATAGATATTTTGCTCTTGGGTTAAAATGGTTTATACAAGAAACACCCCCAATTGGGGGTGGGGTATGAATGTTTGTCTGGTGCTGGGCACAATTCACAACACACTTGTTTTATGTTGTGTGAGTCTTATATTGTAATTAAAACCAATTAAAAATTAATTTAAAAAAACCAGATACATAAGCACCACAAATTAGCCCAAATCCTGGGACCTTTGAGACATGTTTATAAGATAGCAGGATCCCAGCTGTTTGAACCTTTGGAAGATATTACTCAAAAAGGCAGGTAGAATTGACAAGGCTGGAGATATGGGACACGAAACACTTTCTCTGTTTTTATGGGATGGACGGAAAAAACGAGGGAATTTTTTTCTGGAATACTGTATACAGGTCCTGTGTCATGAAGGGCTTTCATACATGATAATTCTTTTTTTAAAAAATTTAAATTATTGAAGAAAGAACAACGCCACAACATTTATGTGTCTACATGTACAAATCTCAAAAGAAAAGCTTGACCATGGGGGATATAAAAATGTACAAATATATAGTTTTGGCATTAAACCTCTATCGTAATAGGTAGTTGATGTCTTATTTGAATGAAAAGGAGAGAGCAGTACAACACATTAATAAAATAAAAAGGGAAAATGTAAAGAAGACAATTTAAAGAGGAGAGGAGGAAAGAGAAGAAGGAGAAAAAAAGGAAAGAAGAAAGAAAAAGTGAAGGAAACTGTACATATATACAACAGAGAAAAGTCCACCTCTTTATTGACTATTGTGTCTCACAGCCTTTATACACTTGTTGCATTTCTATTAATTACTGATATTTTTGTGGTCACTGGTTTGTATAGGTTGAAGTTCAATTTCTAAAACTGAAGTTTTATCCTGTTGTTGTTACCTAATAACTTGTGTATGGTTTCAGCATCATAAATAGAAGTTTCTATCCTACTGTTAGATCTTTAGTTTGGGTGGAGTTGTAGAATGGAGATTTTGATGGTAGGTTCTTTTGTAGTTCAATCAAGATTTGGGAGTCTTTTTCTCAATCGTTTTCTAATTGCCAAGCAGAAGCTCTCTGATAACAAGTATAGTTCCCAAACAAAAGCATTATACGGGCAACCAAAGGCATGTCTATAATTCTGGATGCCACTGTCTCATTGACCAACTATATCTTCGGAACAATTTTCAAGGTCAACTCCCACCCCCGCCCCCCATGCATGAATGCAATAACCCATTCATGACTAGGGCATAATGGAGAAAAGGTTCCCTTCGGATGGAAGTATGCAAAGACCTTGCCAGCCCCAATTGCCTCCTGTTTTTTTAAGCAGGAACAGTGAGTCCAAGGAAGGCCTTCAAACTGCACCAGTTGCGTTTTGAGAAAATGAAGTTCTCTTCAGAATTAAAGATGGGAAGCCCCAACAGCAGGAGAATCACAAAACCATTTGGTTTTGTCAGGGTTAAAGGTCAAGGTAAAAGTTCCCCTCGCACATATGCGCTAGTCATTCCCAACTCTAGGGGGCAGTGCTCATCTTTGTTTCAAAGCCAAAGAGCCAGCGCTATCTGAAGATGTCTCCATGGCCATGTGGCCAGCATGACTAAATGCCAAAGGTACATGGAACACTGTTATGTTTATTTTATTTATTTATTGGATTTCTATGCTGCCCTCTCCAAAGACTCGGGTTGGTTTACATCTCCTTCCACTTCTGACTGTATGACTGCAACTTGTTGCTTGTATCCTAAGATTTTTATTAATATTGATTGTTTCTTCATTGCTTATTTGACCCCTATGACAATCATTAAGTGTTGAACCACATGATTCTTGACAAATGTATCTTTTTCTTGTATGTTCACTGAGAGCATCTGCACCAAGACAAATTCCTTGTGTGTCCAATCACACTTGGCCAATAAAATTCTATTCTATTCTATTCTGTCATGGAAATATTATTGAATGGAATGACAAAGCAGGATGGTCACAAGGTGTCCAATGTTTTAAAATGTCTGTTTAATGTTTTTTATGTGTAAATAAAGAAATTTATTTTTAAAAAATGAATCCAATTAAATTAAAATTACATAGCTATCTAAAATCCCTAATTATATTAAAAATCAATCACACCCATTTATACATCAATCATACAATCACTCGTTGGCCAGGGGCTAAGATCTAATTGACATAAATGAGTCTTTAGACTCTTACGAAAGGCAAGGCAGGTGCAGGCAGTATAAATCTCCAGGGGGAGCTGATTCCAGAGGGCCGGGCCCCCCACAGAGAAAGCTCTTCCCCTAGGTCCCACCAAACAATTGTCTAGTTGATGGGACCTGGAGAAGGCCAACTCTGTGGGACTTGACCGGTTACTGGGATTCATGTGGCAGTAGGTGGTCCCGCAAGTAATCTGGTCTGATGCCATCTTCCCACCAAAGATGGTCCTGATTTTTCTACTTTGTTTTTTTTTACCTGCTTTTGAACAGATAGGTTGGCAGAAGTTGAGACAAGTAATGGGAGCTCACCCCATTATGCAATGCTAGGGATTCGAACCACTGAATGGCTGACCTTCTGATCAACAAGCTCAGCATCTTAGCCCCTTCAAACCTCTTCCTCCCCATCCAGACCACAACAACCTCCAGGAACTGAAATAAGATTATGATAGCATCACTTGGGCAATCAAGACAGCCCAAAGTACAACTGAATGTCATCAGCAAACTCATGATGCTTGGCCTTGGGTCAACAGATGGCTTCATCCAATGGCTTCCTGTAAATGTTAAACAGGAGAATGAGAGACATCTCAAAGATTTGGCATGGACTCTCTCCCTGAATCAACAACAATTGAAACCAGTCATGAGAGGATAATAATCTCAGTCAAAGTGTCTATGAATTAATTAAGCAATTGATCCATTTCCCCCCATTTTATGCATGGGGGATTAAGTTGTGATTGCACAATTATTGGGGGGTCTGCACAACACCCTCAGATGTGATATCCACTTACCTAGGAGCAAACCCTACTTTGACAGCATTAGAATTTAGTTGTTTGACTAAAGTTGCCTCCAGTCCAAACTCCATTGGAGAAATCATCTCAGACCAGACAGCCTTCATTCAAACACCAACCACCAATTGCATGATTTGTTTTTGCCATAATGGAAATCCAGATGTTATGTTAGCTATTTGGTGGTTTTGTAGAGTGTGAACCTGATCATCAACTTTAAGTTGAAGTCCACAAGTCTTAAAGTTGTCAAGTTTGAAGACCTCTGATATACAGTATCTGCTTTAGAAACCTGCAGTTTCCAGAAGAGAAGGATGGTTTGATGTTACTTTGTTAATCCATGGAGATTCTAAGTCATTCAGGTCGTGGTTGTCCCAAAATTGCTTTTTTTTTCCAAAAGGCAACTGGACTTAGATTTTCTTGAAGACATTTCACTTTATCTAAGAAACTTAATCAGAACTGAAGAATCTTCTTGGATGAGAAATGAAACATCTTGAAGGAAAAATAAAATCCAGTTGCTTTTTGAAAAAAGAAGCTTTGAATTTAGAAACATAGAAACATAGAAGACTGACGGCAGAAAAAGACCTCATGGTCCATCTAGTCTGCCCCTATACTATTTCCTGTATTCTATCTTAGGATGGATATATGTTTATCCCAGGCATGTTTAAATTCAGTTACTGTGGATTTACCAACCACGTCTGCTGGAAGTTTGTTCCAAGGATCTACTACTCTTTCAGTGAAATAATATTTTCTCACGTTGCTTTTGATCTTTCCCCCAACTAACTTCAGATTGTGTCCCCTTGTTCTTGTGTTCACTTTCCTATTAAAAACACTTCCCTCCTGGACCTTATTGAACCCTTGAACATATTTAAATGTTTCAATCATGTCCCCCCTTTTCCTTCTGTCCACCAGACTATACAGATTGAGTTCATTAAGTCTTTCCTGATACGTTTTATGCTTAAGACCTTCCACCATTCTTGTAGCCCGTCTTTGGACCCGTTCAATTTTGTCAATATCTTTTTGTAGGTGAGGTCTAATTTGGTCTGTTTGTTTCATAGAAAGCAATGCAAGCAAAATTCAATCTCAGCAAAAGCTTTCTAAGGTTTCAGATGGATCCCCTTTCCTTGCCAGCCATTGAATCTGGGATTGTATACAAAGCATGTCGAAGGATCGTTGGAATAATCTATCTTTTTCTTTTTTAAAAAAGCTATTTTTACAACTACTCAAGCAGCAAATGCATCCAACACATCTTCCTCCTTTTGTTTTCCCCACAACAACCCTGTGGGATGAGTTGGGCTGAGAGAGAGAGAGAGGAGAACTGACCCAAGATAACCCAGCCAGCTTTCATGACTAGAACTCAGTCTACGGGTGACTGACCTAGGGTCATCCAGCTGGCTTTCGTGACTAAGGTGGAACTTGACCTCAAGGTCCCCTGCTTTCTAGCCTGGTGCCTTAAACACTAGATCCAATTGGCTTGGTTCTATCTTGCTACATCATAGAATAGAAGGGAAGGGAAGGGAATGGAATAGAATTAGAAATATAGAACAGAATAGAATAGAAAATATAAAATAGAATGGAATGGAATAGAATTAGAAATATAGAATAGAATAGAATGGAATGGAATGGAATAGATTTAGAAATGTAGAATAGAATAGAATGGAATGGAATTAGAAATATAGAATGGAATGGTATAGAGTAGAGTAGAGTAGAGTAGAGCAGAGTAGAGTAAAATAAATAGAATAGAACATAACAGAAGGGACCTTAGGATCTTCTAGTCCGGCCCCCTGCTACATAAGACTAGCTAGCCACTTTCACGCGTTTCCAATAGCATTAAGACTTATATACCGCTTCACGGTGCTTTATAGCCCTGTCTAAGCGGTTTACCAGAGAGTCAGCCTATTGCCCCCAACAATCTGGGTCCCCCTAAGGGAGTCAGGTTTTGCAATGGAACCCGAGAGGGACCCATTTGTGAGTGCGACATCGCAACCGCCGCGGCTGAATCGCCAACACCACCGAAGGAAAACGCCACCGCCGCCGCTCACTCGCGAGCTGTCCAAGGTCCTGAACGCGCGGCCGTAACAAGTTTTAGCGCGAAAGGAGGATTTAGACGCGCAGAGAGCGGAGAACGCCCGCCCGCTCCCGAACCCTACCAGCATCTTCTCCGACGTATTGGCCACCTACTCCTCGCCCTCCCCGGCTGCGGATGATGAGAGTTGGAACCGCCGCGTGCCTGGACGGCGCCGGTTGGGAAAGGCTGGCTCCGTGTAGTCGCCTCTCGGTCCTAGAGACGGATCGTGTGCCTCCCCTCCTCTTTCGTTTCCTACGGACAGGAAAATCCCCCACCCAGCCAGCTTTGTGCCGCTAAGGTGCCCGCCCGCTGGTTTAGTCGCCGCAACCTCCCGATAACGGGAGGGAGTTCCGGCGACTTAGAAGGAGAAGGGCAAGAAAGAGGCAGCGTGATCCGTAGTCAAAGGCAGGTTTGGGGGCTGCCAGGGGCAGGTGAGGCAGACCCCGAGAAATATATACTGCTCAAAGAATAAAGGGAACCCTCAAAGAACACATCCTAGATCTGAATGAATGAAATATCCTCATTGAATATTTCATTTGCACAACTATTCCATTTGCACAACAGCATGTGAAATTGACTGTCAACCAGTGTGGCTTCCTGAGTAGACAGTTTGATTTCACAGAAGTTTGATTTACTTGAAGTTATATTCTGGTTTTTTTAAGTGTTCCCTTTATTTTTTTTTGAGCACTGTCCTGTGGCCAAAGCTGCCCCTCTAAAGTCAGACTTTGCTCTCGGCTTCAGGTTTAGGGGACGCTTGTGATAAAAACGACTCTCCACTTCCTTACAAGGCATTTCAAGGCTCCAAACATACAAAGATAGGACAGGGGTTTCCTGGAAAGAGAAGCGGACAGTTCGATTCTAGTTAGAGGCCGATGTAGGGTCTCCCGCTTGGGAAGGGGGTTAATCTATTAAATTCAGTGTTCTCAGGATGGTCAACCTCCACGCTCCTTGAGCATTGATCAAGCTCTCTGTAGATGATCGGCGGAAAAGACTATCTGGACCGCACTGGATTGCCTGGTCCTTGAGCTCAGAAGAGCGCCTGGGCGCCCGAATTTCGAGCTGCGGGACTCGGACTATTAGCTTCACCATCACCGAAATTTCCGCTTCCAGAAACTCCCGCAGGACCTTGGCTAATCCCATCCCAACCTCACGTGACAGAAACCCCGCTTTGGAGATAGGCTTCTATCCGGGTTAGAATACTCGTAATCTGCCTGACCAGATTCGGGCTACTTTCTTCTAGCCTGAAGGTAGCCAGATTCAGGCTACCTTCTTCCAGCCCGAATTCCCATCTCCGCAGTGTTGTGGTTGGCTCCGGCATAACACCCAGAAGGTGAGGAGAACGAGCGCGCCTACCGCGGCGCATTGAAACCCACCCACAAAAGGTTTTCTGGAAATCCTAAGGATGGATTTTTGTCAAAGGAAACAAAACTCTTAGTAACTTTATATGCCGCCCCGAGTTTTCGGAGAGGGGCGGCATATAAATCCAATAAAACTAAATTTCTTTGCGTCGCTTTCCTTCAATTTCGATCCCGTTTCCCCCCTCCTGAGGATCACATGCGCGCGACCCTCCTTTCATACCTTAGCAAATGGAAATGTTAATTTATAGAGACGAATTCCGGGTGAACGATGTGGCCCCTTCACACGGACACGAATCAGCGTTGCAGGTTCTAAAAACCCCTTCCCCTCCTGACTCAGGACCCCAAAACTCAAGCCGGGCCCTTCGCTTCAAGGGGCGTACTTTTCGAGTAACTCCATTTGTTTGAGGAAACGGAGCAGAAGGCAGGTGAATAAAAGCTAAGGAGAAACCTGAGCAGCGGCGCTTAAAGTTCAGATCGTGGATTCCCACCACCCCAGAACGCGGGCGCTTCTGAACACATGTAAGGTGCCTGACCCTTCCCTGGGAAGTAACTACCAATGATGTGTGTGTGTGTGTGTGTGTGTGTGTGTAAGACCAAGGCGAACCTTTTGAGGTCCAGATTCTGGAAGGAGCGGGTCAGTCCGCGGCCCCTTCCTGACTCCCCGAAGGCAAAGCGCCGAGGTGGCGGGGCTCCAGGCTAAGCCGGCAGGAAGGGTTTTAAGGAGACGCCCTTCCTTCCACGGGCACAGCACGAACTCCTGCGCGGGCAGGGAGGTCAGCAGAGGCGGGAATGTAGAGAAGGGAAAACCGGTCCCGCGACTCCAGTTCTGGGCGCGCAGGATGGAGAGCAGGGTGAACGGGAGGCTCGCGGAGATGCGCTCGGCTCGGGCTCCGCGCCTTCCGGCGCGCAGCGAAGGACCGACGCTTCTGCGCTTAAGTTTGCCGAAAGCGCAAAATCGGCTTGGGGCCGCGCCTCAGGTCACCGAGTCCCCCAAAACCGGCGAGCAAACCCCGAAGGGAGCTGTCCGGGTTAAGCACCTTGGGCAAAAACTGCAGCCGCTGTTCCCCTACACCCACCTTCCCCGGGTCGGTGCTTTTGCTGCGTCCCCCCAAATGCTTTTCGGGGGAACCTGGACAGGTACATCTTGCCTTGAGTCTCACGGCTGAAGGAGAGACTTCGGTGAGTTTCGGCAGCTTCCACAAGCCCAGCCAAGCGTCGCCAAAATAGGAACGGGAGGAGACGATGGGAGCTGCAGGCTTAGCAATTTGAGAGAGCAATTTGGGAGAGGAAACTTCCTTGTCCAGCGAAGGCCTCAACTAAGTGCCAGAATCCCCCCCCCCCAATAATAATAACCACAACCACATGGCCAAAGTCAATGGCGGAGCTATGTCCCTGAGCCTACGCCAAGGGTCCGCACAAGAGTCTTCAAAGAAGCCCAAGGCGGTGGCGTGCTGTGAAGTGACCCTAAACACTGACCCACAGTCCCGGCGGGGAAAAATGACCGAAAGGCCACTGGGAAAGGCGACCGTGGGGCGCTGCCACTCACCTGGCTTCCCCAGGCCGGCGAGTCCTCCCGGAGCGGCTCACTTCGGAACAATTCTTGCCCCGATCGATCCGCCTGCCTCCTTCGCTTCCTTCCCACAAAAGAGGCGGACGCCGCAGCTGCCCTTTCCCCCCCCTCCCCCCCGGGGGAAAGAAACGGAGGAGGGGGGACGCGCGCGAAGCCCGCCTGACCGGCCGGGGGATCCGCTGCGTCGCGCTTGTGCCTCGGCTCCGCAGGTCGAGGGCCTCCCTTTCATGCGCTCCGAACGGAACCCGGGGCCAACCGCGGGGGCGCAGCCAGCTCCGAAGCTTCCCGGTCGGGCAAGCTTTTTTATATAGGCGCGCGCCAGTTCCACGCCCCAGGACGGGAGCCCGAATCACAAAACTCTTTTCCGCCAGGCAAAAAAAAAAGCGCTGGGAGGGATTTGTACCTACTCCAGCCTCCTCCTCCCACCAAATCACCAATGCCTGGGGACCCGGCGGCGGCGGCGGAGGCTGGTGCTGCAAGCCCACGCCCCACTCCAGGTGGCGAACGCCCTCGGGCGCGCTTCTCTGGGAACGAGGCCCCCCAAAGAGGGCTGCTTGGATGGAGACCGTGGCTCTCGGGCGGCTAGGAAGGAACCGTTTGGGGAAAACGAACGCGGTTTCTCCCCTCGGCCTTTTTTGGGGGGGAGGTTCGGGGACGGCTCGGGTTCTTGCATTCCTGGCGCGGAGCGGAATCTTTGGGAAGGCGCTGCCACTCGGCGCCCCCCCCCTGCATTCGGAGGGAGTTACTCCCACGTACAGTGTATACATTCCCACCCACTCACTCCGTTGTAAAGTGCCGAAGGAGCTCGCTGGGACTTAGGAGGAAGACCGAGCGCCGCGGCGGTTGCCTCGCCCTTTATACATCGCGCTTGAGGAGGATAAACCCGCGTTCCGCATCTGAATGCTGCCTGGCTGATGCTCCAATATTGCACTCCCCGAGACCACTATGGCTTTAACCAACGCCCACCTCTCACCTCCCCGACCATCTCTTACCCAAGCCCCATTTGGAGGCCTTTCCTCGCCTAATTTTTTTAAAGTAGAGTTAAGTCGCGCCTTGCAGGGAACTTTTAAATCTTGAGCTCCAAAGCGAAATCAATGCAGCCCCCCCTTTTTTTCCTAATCTGCATCGCCTCTCCTCGAAGTGAAGGTAGCTAAAACACACACACCGTGGGTACAACAACTTAGTGAGGTGGAACAGCCTAAAGGGGTGGTGAGGTGGTAGTAAGATACACTTTTAAAAATGGAATTTCAAAACATTCTGCATCCTCTTGAGAAGGTGTGTTGCACTTTAAGTTTAAACCCTAGTTAGTACAATGTGTTCCACCCTCTTATCTAGCAGAGTTGGCAGAAATTACAAAGGTGGGGAAGACATAATTCTCCTGCTGATGCCATTCACACATTCACAGTGTACAAAGGGGGGAGAGAGAGAAGAGAGAGGAGAGAGGAGAGAGAAGAGAGAAAGAGAGAGGGGGAGAAACAGAAAGAAGAGAGAGAGGGGAGAAAGAGAAAGACAAGAGTGAGCAGAGAAAGAGAATGAAGATAGAGAGGAGAGAAAGAGAGAGAAGGGAGAAACAGAAAGAGAGAGGAGAAAGAGGAAGACGAGAGGAGAGAAAGAGAAAGAAGAGAGGAAAGAGATGAAAGAGCGAAGAGAGAAAGAGAAAGAAGAAAGAGAGAAAGAGAAAGAAGAGAGAAGAAAGAGGAGAGAGAGAAAGAGAAAAGAAAGAAGAGATAGAGAAGAGAAAGAGAAAGAAGAGAGGAAAGAGAGAAGAGAAGAGAGAGGAAAGAGAGAAAGAGAAAGGGAGAAGAGAGAGGAGAGAAAGTGAAAGAAGAGAGGAAAGAGAGAGAAGAGAGAGGAGAGAGAAGGAAGAGATAAGAGAGAGGAAAGAGTGAAAGAGAAAGAAAGAAAGAGAGAAGAGAGAGAGAGGAGAGAAAGAAAGAAAGAAGAGAGGGAGAGAAAGAGAGAGAAGAGAGAAGAAGAGAGAGACAAGAGAGAAAGAAAGAACAGAGGGAGAGAGAGAGAGGAGTGATGGAAAGGGACAGGTGGAGAGAGAAAATTTTTGTATTTTCCTCTCAAGCCCTTTAAAATACTAGCTATTATTGTCCAGTTACTTCAAGGTGTAAAAATGGAAGAGGAAAGGGAAAGTGAACCCATGGAATCCTATTGTAAAACCAAAACAGGAAAATAAATGTATGAAAACGGGGCTAATTGGTAGGCACAGCGTGTCTTTACTTTTACATTCAAGCACAATGGCTTGAATAGACTCCATTCAGTTTCCACTTGATATCCACATTGTCTTTTCAAGGGTTCCAAATGCTGTGCTCAAGAAGGACAGAAGCAGTAGTTCCTGATTGAAACCAAAGGGGCCCTAACCCAGCATTCAGTTCTCACAGTAAGTAACCTGATGAGGACAAAGAAAGACCAGAGAGAAAAGAACCAGTCTGGTCTAGTGTTAAGGCACTAGGTTAGAAGCCAGGAGACTGAGTTCTAATCCCATGAAAGCAAGCTGGGTGACTTTGAGCCAATCACCAGGAGACTTTGAGTTCTAGTCCCGCCTTAGCCATGAAAGCAAGCTGGGTGACTTTGGGCCAATCACCAGGAGGCCTTTGAGTTCTAGTCCCGCCTTAGCCATGAAAGCAAGCTGGGTGACTTTGGGCCAATCACCAGGAGACTTTTGAGTTCTAGTCCGGCCTTAGCCGTGAAAGCAAGCTGGGTGACTTTGGGCCAATCACCAGGAGACTGTGAGTTCTAGTCCTGCCTTAGCCATGAAAGCAAGCTAGGTGACTTTGGGCCAATCACCAGGAGACTTTGAGTTCTAGTCCTGCCTTAGCCATGAAAGCAAGCTGGGTGACTTTGGGCCAATCACCAGGAGACTTTTGAGTTCTAGTCCCGCCTTAGCCATGAAAGCAAGCTGGGTGACTTTGGGCCAATCACCAGTAGACTAATTTTTAGTCCCACTTTAAGTATGAAAATCATCTGGGTGACTTTTGGCAAATCGCTAGGAGGCTGGGAGTTCTAGTCCTGCCTTCAGGCACGAAAGCAAGCTGATTTTGGGCCAGCCTTACTATCTCACCGCAGCCTACCTACAACATTGTTGCTGTTATGTGAAAAATAGGAAGAGGAAGGAGTATTGGGAATGTTCACTGCCTTGGGTTATTTATAGGAATAATAAAAGTTAAGAAATAAATAAAAACAGAAATTATATTCCTTGGATTGAAAGTAATATGGAGAGAGAGATCACTGCCGATACTTCTAATATTACAATCTTCATTGATAAGACTATGCATGATTCCAATAGTAAAGTGTTACCTGCAGCATGTATTTAATCTTTGCTAAGTAAATAAAGAGGACAAGGGAACATAGATCAGTGTTTCCCAACCTTGGCAACTTGAAGATATCTGGACTTCAACTCCCAGAATTCACCAGCCAGCATTTGCTGGCTGGGGAATTCTGGGAGTTGAAGTCCAAATATCTTCAAGTTGCCAAGGTTGGGAAACACTGACATAGATAGTATTTCTTCTTTCTGTTTTCCTCCCGCACAACCCTGTCAGGTAGACTAGATGGAGTCTGCCTGGGCCCTCTCACTGCCAGATCAACATCTTAATCACTCCATAATACGTAAAACTGGGGCCTCTCCGGCTTGTTTATGAAAGGTGTTTATTCATAACTTATTAACTTATGACATTTCTAGGTTGCGCTAATTTGCTACATCCTTGAGCAGACTACAAAATGCACCATAAAAATACAATAAAGGCATTTTTTTTTTAAAAAAAAAACACCATCAGAAGTTCAGAACAAAACAACCATCCAAACCGAAGATCCATCACACCTTTGAACCAACCTAAAATTGGAGCCAGCTTTTAAAAACAACTGGAAGTGAACTCTAAACACTCAATTGGCTAGTGATGTATGTGCACTATGTATAGAAGTGCAGTGGTACCTCTACCTACAAACGCCTCTACTTACGAACCTTTCTAGATAAGAACCAGGTGTTCAAGATTTTTTTTGCCTCTTCTCAAGAACCATTTTCTACTTACAAACTCGAGCCTCTGAAACTGTAAATGGAAAAGGCAGGGAGAAGCCTCCGTGGGGCCTCTCTAGGAATCTCCTGGGAGGAAACAGGGCCGGAAAAAGCATGGAGAAACCTCCATGGGGCCTCTCTAGGAATCTCCTGGGAGGAAACAGGACCGGAAAAGGCATGGAGAAGCCTCTGTGGGGCCTCTCTAGGAATCTCCTGGGAGGAAATAGGGCCGGAAAAGGTGGGGAGAAGCCTCCATGGGGCCTCTCTAGTAATCCCCTGGGAGGAAACAGGGCTGGAAAAGGTGTGGAGAAGCCTCCTTGGGGCCTCTCTAGGAATATCCTGGAAGGAAACAGGGCCTCCCCCCTCCCTGTGGTTTCCCCAATCACAGACATTGTTTGCTTTTACATTGATTCCTATGGGAAAAATGGCTTCTTCTTGCAAACTTTTCTACTTAAGAAGCTGGTCACAAAACAAATTAAGTTTGTAAATAGAGATAGCACTGTATAAGAATGGGCATGCTTTGCTAAAGTATAACTGTAAACTTTTCTTTTTTTAAAAAAATTGAAAAAAACCCTAAAATAAGCTAGAACGAGGTTCATGGCCATTGACTTTCGGAGCACCAAAGCTTTTTTTGCCCCTTCCCCAAAGTCAGTTTTTCTTCCATGTGAAAATACAAGAAAACCTGGGTCAAAAGTGGGAGCGACAAGTTGATGAGAGTCTTGTGACATGATGGTGGACCTATGGCATCTCTGTGGGCATGCAACCCGTTGCCCAGCTCAGCTCTACTGCACGACTCATCCTTCCAGCCTTCAGAGGTGGGTAAAAGGAGGACCCAGATTGTTGGGGGCAATGTATACTGACTCTGTAAACCACTTAGAGAGGGCTGTAAAGCACTGTGAAGTGATATACAAGTCTAAGCGCTATTCCTTCCTTCCCTCCTTCCTTCCCTCCTTCCCTCCTTCCTTCCTCCTTCCTTCCCTCCTTCCCTCCTTCCTTCCCTCCTTCCTTCCCTCATTCCCTCCTTCCTTCCTTCCCTCCCTCCCTCCTTCCCTCCTTCCTTCCTTCCCTCCTTCCCTCCCTCCCTCCTTCCTTCCTTCCTCCTTCCTTCCTTCCTTCCCTCCTTCCTTCCTTCCTTCCCTTCCTTCCTTCCCTCCTCCCTCCCTCCCTCCCCCTCCCTCCCTCCCTTCCTGAATCTTCATTTTACCCACCTCGGAAGGATGGAAGGCTGAATCCACCTCGAGCCTAGTGAGATTCAAATTGCTAAACGGCAGGAAGCCGGCAGGAAGCAGAAGTAGCCTGCAGTACTGCACTCTAACCACTGCGCCACAGCAGCTCAAGAAGCTATAGTATTCTGTAGTTGGTTTGAGTGTAAGTGAATCTTGCAAGCCTCCTCTCTAAATAAGGAATGGCTTCACCTGGGTGCTGCCTATTGTGGTTTGTTCAATAAGCAATGGTCAGACATGATGTGTAAATTGGGACACACTTTTTGTAAAGGACCGGTCAAGTGTGAGAAATCAGGAAACCCGGGCAGTTCAAATGAATATAAAGGTTAATTGAAGATGAAGGTCGCTACAAAAATCTGAGTTACTAACAATCAACACAAATTGGTGGTGGGTAAGAGTCAATGAAGCTCAAGGTGGGCTGGATTTAGATCTCTTGTGGGCACAAAGGGATTGGAGGCTGATGATACATTTGACCCTTCCTTCAGGCTCAGTCTGTTCATCTTCTACAAGAACAGGAATATAATATAGGAATAGTTTTGATTCTTCTTCTCAAAAAATTCCTGCTTCTATCATTGTAGATCAGGCATGTCCAGCCCCCAGCTCATGAGCTACATGTGGCCCTGAGGCCCCACAAGATATGATAAATATATATTTACAATTATATACTAATATACTGCTCAAAAAATAAATAAATAAAGGGAACACTCAAATAACACATCCTGGATCTGACGGAATGAAATATTCTCATTGAATACTTTGTTCTGTACAAAGTTGAATGTGCACAACAGCAGGTGAAATGGATTGTCAATCAGCGTTGCTTCCCAAGTCGACAGTTTGATTCCACAGAAGTTTGATTTACTTGGAGTTATATTGTGTTGTTTAAGGGTTCCCTTTATTTTTACTTGAATCCAATTCTTCTTCACTGAAGATGGCCCAGGCAAGCCAAAAGATTGGAACCCATGTTCCAGATGAACATGAGGAGATGGACCCCTCTTTGACCCCTTAAGAGGAAAAGGGGGGCACTAATTTTCAGTCGTGCCTGCAATTTTAATCCCCATCTCTTTTGCCCTTCCCCATCCCCCCCCTACCTTCTTCAAAGTACAGTGAGAACTCAGGTTGAACATTGTTGTTCCATCTTTGCAATTGCTTCTCATATCCATGGCAACAATTGCATGTGTGTGTGTTCGCACGTGCGCACTCACACTCATGCATAAGGAGAGAGGGAGTGAGAGAGAGGGAAGGAGGGAGGGAGAGAGAGGGAAGGAGGGAGAGAGAGGGAAGGAGGGAGGGAGAGAGAGAGAGGGAAGGAGGGAGGGAGAGAGAGAGAGGGAAGGAGGGAGGGAGAGAGAGGGAAGGAGAGAGGGAGAGAAAGGGAAGGAGGGAGGGAGAGAGGGAAGGAGTGAGAGAGGGAAGCAGTGAGAGAGAGGGAAGGAGGGAGAGAGAGGGGAGGAGGGAGAGAGAGGGAAGGAGGGAGGGAGAGAGGGAAGGAGGGAGGGGGAGGGGGTGAGAGAGGGAAGGAGTGAGAGAGGGAAGCAGTGAGAGAGAGGGAAGGAGGGAGAGAGAGGGGAGGAGGGAGAGAGAGGGAAGGAGGGAGGGAGAGAGGGAAGGAGGGAGGGGGAGGGGGTGAGAGAGGGAAGGAGTGAGAGAGGGAAGCAGTGAGAGAGAGGGAAGGAGTGAGAGAGAGGGGAGGAGGGAGAGAGAGGGAAGGAGGGAGGGAGAGGGAGAGAGGAAAAGAGGGAGAGAGAAAGAAGTTGCCTTCAGAAGTTGTGGGAGCTTCACCACTGGAGGCTTTCAAGAAGAGACTGGATTGCCACCTGTCAAAAATGGTGCAGGGTCTGCTTGGGGGGAGGGATTGGCAGATGATCTACAAGGTCCCTTCCAGTTCTGTTCATCTGTAACCTGTTAGCATGCAATAAATCTGTATATCCATTTGAATTGCCTGGAGTCCTGATATTCTGGGCACACTGAGAATATATCTGCTGAACAAAACTCCTCATTGGCGACAGGAAGGGTATTGGGCCAGCAAAACACTCTTCTAGCTCCATTCAGTTGCCAAGACTCCACCTTGTAAGGGATTATGGGGTTGTTAAAAGAAGAAGAAGAAGAAGATGATGATGTCTGTCTGAGCCAGTTCATAGTGGTAAATTGGTGTGACCTAGGGGGAGAGCCTTCTCTTTGGGGGGCCCAGCCCTCTGGAAGATTCATACTGCTTCCACCCTCCTGGCCTTCCATAAGAGTCTTAAGACTCATTTATGCCACCAGGCTTGGAGCCATGATCTTAGGCCCCCTGGCCAATGAATGTGTTGAGATAATATTGAGTGAATAGAATGACTGTTTTTTATGGTTTTGGGGTTTTTAGACTTTTAAATGTTATTAATTGTATCTAAGATATTGTATATTGTTCATTATATGTTGTAAGCTGCCCCGAGTCCTTGGAGAGGAGTGGCATAAAAGTCAAATAGATAGATAGATAGATAGATAGATAGATAGATAGATAGATAGATAGATAGATAGATGGTAGATGGATGGATGGATGGATGGATGGATGGATAGATAGATAGATGATAGATAGACAGATAGACAGACAGACAGACAGACAGACAGATGATAGATAGATAGATAGATAGATAGATGATAGACAGATAGATGATAGATAGATAGATAGATGATAGATGGATGGATGGATGGATAGATGATAGATAGATAGATGATAGATAGATGATAGATAGATGATAGATAGATAGATAGATAGATAGATAGATAGATAGATAGATAGATAGATAGATGATGGATGGATGGATGGATGGATAGATGATAGATAGATAGATAGATAGATAGATGATAGATAGATAGATAGATAGATAGATAGATAGATAGATAGATAGATAGATAGATAGATAGATAGATAGATTGATTGCAGTTGTCCCACTGGATGCTACCTAGTATGTGTGTGTGTGGTTTTTTGGAGAAAAGATTTATTTAGTCCAAGTTTGCTTCAGTAAAGAGAAGATCTGATTTGATCTTCTTTTCAAAGCATGTGGAAAGATATCCCCAGCAATATGCTAATAATCAGGCCAATTAGTGGCCTGGCTGAGGATCCCAAGGGATGCACACAAGAGAAGAACCAAAGGATTGTGGGGCCCAAATTTCTTAGGTGAATCTCAAGTCTTATTTGATTTAAAGCTGCGGGTTTCAGCAGCTCTGTTGCAAACCACTCAGAATTGTCTTTTTGCTCTGTGTTTCAATAAATCATTCTTGCTTCCTTTCTATTTCCCAGTATCAGACGGTTCACGGTGGCACTATGTGATTCATATTTTCTAGGCCCTGAATTTCAGGATTCCAATTTGTTTTACACAAGGTCTTGCAATTCTTTATTTCCTTCACAAATCCACACGATATGCTTGGCCACACTTTCTTTGGTCTACTTTTTTCCTTTTGTGTTGAATTTCCATAGTTCCGGAGTATTGGGATGGTTGAATGACTTGAATCAATAACTTTTTACACAGTTTGGATTCTGCTTTCCTGCATCTTTCCACAACCCCTTTCTTGGGGTTTCTACAGTAAGGAGTAAAAAAAGCATCTACTAACATCTTTTCTAACCAGTCTTTTTTAAAAAATGGCACACATTTTTGTGTGCTACAGTGTACTCTATTAGATGGATGGAATGGCTAAACTGATGTAGGATTTAAATTGGATGAGTCAGGGGAAAGATCACATTAAATCAGTGGTTCTCAACCTGGGAGTCGGGACCCTTTTGGGGGGTCAAGCGACCTTTCACAGGAGTCGCCTAAAACCATGAGAAACCGGGAATCACTGCTCACAGTCACTCATGCCCTCATCACCTCGAGGCTCGACTACTGTAACGCTCTCTACATGGGGCTACCTTTGAAAAGTGTTCGGAAACTTCAGATCGTGCAGAATGCAGCTGCGAGAGCTATCATGGGCTTTCCCAAATATGCCCATGTTACTCCAACACTCCGCAGTCTGCACTGGTTGCCGATCGGTTTCTGGTCACAATTCAAAGTGTTGGTTATGACCTATAAAGCCCTTCATGGCATCGAACCAGAATATCTCCGGGACCGCCTTCTGCCGCACGAATCCCAGCGACCAGTTAGGTCCTACAGAGTTGGCCTTCTCCGGGTCCTGTCAACTAAACAATGCCGTTTGGTGGGACCCAGGGGAAGAGCCTTCTCTGTGGCGGCCCTGACCCTATGGAACCAACTCCCCCCAGATATCAGAGTTGCCCCCACCTTCCTTGCCTTTCATAAGCACTTAAAAACCCACCTCTGTCATCAGGCATGGGGGAATTGAAATATTCCCTTCCCCTAGGCATATAAAATTTATGTATGGTATGACTGTATGTATGACTGATCTCTTAAATTGGGGTTTTTAGATTTTTTAATATTAGATTTGTTTATGTTGTCTTTTTATTGTTGTTAGCCGCCCCGAGTCTGCGGAGAGGGGCGGTATACAAATCTAATAAATAAACTAACAAACAAACAAACAAACAAACAAACAAACAAATGAATACATAAATACATAAATACAAACATAAATAAACTAAAGCTTCAATTCTGGCACCTTGGAACATATTTTTACAGTCCAACCAATCAGGCGTTTACAGGGAGGGCGTCCTGCCAATCAACTCAAAGCTCTGTTGGAAGAATTGGCGCTAGACCTATGGTTGGGGGTCACCACAACATGAGGAACTGTATTAAGGGGTCACAGCATTAGAAAGGTTGAGAACCACTGCATTAAATGAACCAATTAGAGAACTGCAATATGTTGAAAATCCATTGTGTTTGTCGAGACCTACAGAGAATGCCTGAAACCTTTTGACGTAAGTTCAATAAGTCCTTGGTTTGGTTCTTGTTTTGGGTCCTAATATTACTCAGTCCATGCTTTGAGTCTTGGAGTTCAAAATTGCACCCAATTTTTGGGCAATTTATCCAGTTTCTTCTTCACATAGAAGTGAATGTGATATATTTCTGTCAGATGATAGCAGACATCCCATTTGGGAGAGAGTGTGTTAAGGTGCTTGCGATTTTGTGTGGAAAGTTGTTGAGGCCTGTGGTGGTACTGCTGGTGTAAATGCTGGGGCAACTGGTTCTCATTTTAGCATAGTTTCTTTTGTGAGGTTGGATAGCAATCCGGATGTCAAGTATGGGCCTGTCACTCAGGGCTTAAGAAAGTGCAGTGACATTGTCCAGTATGGGTTCAAACCTATAAACAATGTGCGTGAGTGGTTTGAGCTGTGAGCTGTAAGGTGATAACCAGTGGTGATTTTTGAGTTGTTTCTGCAGTCTGTCTTTTAGTAGGTCCTTCCTGGGAATTAATGTAGCTGCAGCTTCTTTTGTGAGAGCCTGCTTCAGGTTGGATAATGATCTGGATGTCAAGTATGGGCCTGTCACTGAGGGCTTAAGAAAGTGCAGTGACATTGTCCAGTATGGGCTCAAACCTATAAACAATGTGCGTGAGTGGTTTGAGCTGTGAGCTGTAGGTGATAACCAGTGGCGATTTTTGGTTTGTTTCTGCAGTCTGTCTTTTAATAGGTCCTTCCTGGGAATTAACGTAGCTGTAGTTTCTTTTGTGAGAGCCAGCTTCAGGTTGGATAGTGATCCAGATGTCAAGCATGGGCCTGTCACTCAGGGATTAAGAAAGTGCAGTGACATTGTTCAGTATGGGCTCAAACTTATAAATAATGTGCGTGAGTGGTCTGAGCTGTGAGCTGTAAGGTGATAACCAGTGGCGATTTTTGGTTTGTTTCTGCAGTCTGTCTTTTAGTAGGTCCTTCCTGGGAATTAACGTAGCTGTAGTTTTTTTTGTGACAGCCAGCTTCAGGTTTGATCT
The DNA here is from genome assembly GCF_031021105.1 of Erythrolamprus reginae. Classification (NCBI taxonomy): domain Eukaryota; kingdom Metazoa; phylum Chordata; class Lepidosauria; order Squamata; family Dipsadidae; genus Erythrolamprus; species Erythrolamprus reginae. Next base: position 43,213,725 of record NC_091959.1, on the reverse strand, counting down.
TGATCCAGATGTCAAGCATGGGCCTGTCACTCAGGGCTTAAGAAAATGCAGTGACATTGTCCAGTATGGGCTCAAACTTATAAATAATGTGCGTGAGTGGTCTGAGCTGTGAGCTGTAAGGTGATAACCAGTGGTGATTTTTGGGTTGTTTCTGTAGCCTGTCTTTTAGTAGGTCCTTCCTGGAATTAATGTAGCTGTGCAGATTGCTAGATCTGGGAATTGATCTGACTCTGAAACAAGGTATGTGAGGAGGGAAAGTTACACCAAAGAGTAAATTTAGTTTCTGGACTGGAAAGAGCTGAGAAGTGAAAAGTAGCAAAACCCGATTAAGCAATACCAGAAGAATGCCGGCGGGTTTGGTATTCTCTTCCAGACGTTGGAATGTTTTACATCACTCTTAGCTAATGAAAATCTCATTAGTCCCACCACCCCACCCCCTCATTTGGCTAGAGGAAAGAACTAATTCAATAGAGAGGCATCTGATAACCAACAACAAACCCGTCTGTAAGATTGGAAGTATTTCCCTGCCAAGAATAGAGGGGGAAAATATTTCGAGATGGAAAAACAGGTGGTCTGGGGAAATCAGCCCCAGCTAGCAAGGGAAGATGGACCACCTGATGGCATGCCTTGGAGTGCCAAAAACGGCTTCCTCCGACAAATCTGCAGTTATAGACACTCACAATACATAGAACCAGGTTGGTCTACTGGTTAGAAATGAGGAGACTGTGATTTCTAGTCTGACTTTAGGCATGAAAGCACAGTTGGGGCCAAACATCAGGAGACTGTGAATCCTAGTCACACTTTAGGCATGAAAGGCAGCCAGGTAACTTTGGACCAATCACCAGGAGACTGGGAATTCTAGACCCACCTTAGGCATGAAAGCTGTCTCAGTGATCTTAGGCTAGTGCTTCTCTCTCTCTCTCTCTTCCTCCGTCCCTCCCTCTCTCCCCCTGCTCAACCTACCTTGCAGGAGGAGGAAGGTGTGTTACCTTGGGTTATTTGTAAAGATAATAAAGGCGGTGTTGTGGTTAGCTCTGGCCCAGCTCCTGCCCCAAGGACTGTGGATGTGGGGGAGACATCCACATGCTGCAGGCCTGTTTTTCCCCCGGTGGAATCTGATGATGAAGGCTCCTCTGACCAAGAAGACATGAGTGACAGGGAGGAGGAGAGTGGGGCGGACAGCTCAGAAGGAGATCAATTCTCTAGCTCCTCCTTGGATTCAGAACAAGAGTTAATGATGCAGCCACGCATGCGGAGAGTGATGCATAGGCAATAACAACTGAGAGATTATTATCAAAGAAAATGAGGCCACCTGTGGTTGGGTGGGGCTGTGGTCATTAGTGAGGCTGCTATAAAGAGCATCCTGTGGGTTTGGCCATTGTGGAGGATTATCTGATTGTTGTGTTGTTGTGACTGCTTTACTGACTTTGACCTTTTGTGTGCTGATTTTCCCCCGCTTTGAAACTAAACCAGAGCAAAGTGTGTTTCACTTTGTGAAAGAAGAAGGACTGTGAATTGCCTCACAGCTGCAAGCTAAGTATCACAGAACTGATAAGGGACTTGTACAAATTACCAGTTTGTTTGGAGACGAGTGCTCTTTGCTATACCAAAAGAGGGCTTAGGTTAAGTGAATTTTCATTATAAAGAACATTGTTTTGAATTTTCAAACGTGTGTGTGTCTGACAGAACAGGCAGCACACAAACAAACAAACAAACAAACAAACAAACAAACAAACAAACAAACAGAGTTTTGTAAATGAGGTAGAGTCTGAACATTTGAGAGAAACAGGTGTAAGTAAAAGGTCTTCTGGAAAAGGATATTGAAACTCTAGAAAGAATGCAGAGAAGAGCAACAAAAATGATTAGGAGACCGGAGGCTAAAACATATGAATGGTTGCAGGAACTGGGCATGTCTAGTTTAATTAAAAGAAGAACCAGGGGAGACACGATAGCAGCATTCCAATATCTCTCGGGTTGCCACAAAGAAGAAGGAGTCAACCTATTCTCCAAAGCACCTGAGGGTAGAATAAGAAGCAATGGGTAGAAACTAAACAAGGAGAGAAGCAACTCAGAACTAAGGAGAAAATTCCTGACAGTTAGAACAGTTAATCAGTGGAACAGCTTGCCTCCAGAAGTTGTGAATGCCCCAACAGTGGAGGATTTTAAGCAGATGTTTGATAACCATCTGTCTGAAGTAGTGTAGGGTTTTCTGTCTAAACAGGGGGTTGGACTAGAAGATCTCCAAGATCCCTTCCAACTCTGTTGTTACTATTATTCTGTCCCTCTCCTCTAATTTAGTTTACTGAGGTTATTGATGAACATGGAAAAGTCACACAGCTAGCCCATGTGAATTTATCTCATTTCTTTTTCAAGCCAATCAAGATAATGGCTATTAACACATTTAGTGGCAGCCGGTTTCATAAAAATGAAGTACTAACATCTTCAGACTTGGGGGGGGGGGGGGAAAGGAAAGAAAGAAATCTAATTAGCAGGTGCACTTTTTATTAATGGTGTTCCCAAGTGGCCTGGACTTTAAGTGTGCACAAGGGGTTCATAAGCTTTTGCAAACGGTTTCCGTACGATTGCACATATGTCTAGACTTGCAAAGAGTTTATCTAGCAAACTCAGAATGTGGAGATGGCCACTAAGTTAGGCAGATGCATGTTAAGGCTTAGAAATAACCATGGAGGATAAAGCTAGAAATGAAAGTGTTGGTTATGACCTATAAAGCCCTTCATGGCATCGGGCCAGAATATCTCCGGGACCGCCTTCTGCTGCACGAATCCCAGCGACCGATTAGGTCCCACAGAGTCGGCCTTCTCCGGGTCCCGTCAACTAAACAATGCCGTTTGGCGGGGCCCAGGGGAAGAGCCTTCTCTGTGGCGTCCCCGACCCTCTGGAACCAGCTCCCCCTAGAGATTAGAACTGCCCCCACCCTCCTCGCCTTTCGTAAACTCCTTAAAACCCACCTTTGCCATCAGGCATGGGGGAATTGAAACATCTCCCCCGGGCCTATACAGTTTATGTATGGTATGCTTGTTTGTATGTTTGCTTTTAATAATGGGGCTTTTAGTGTTTCTTTTAAATTATTAGATTTGTTATATATTGTTTATTATTGCTGTGAGCCGCCCCGAGTCTACGGAGAGGGGCGGCATACAAATCAAATCAAATCAAATCAAATCAAATCAAACAAATAAATAATGGCTCTGTGTGAAGATCAAAGATGCCATCCTTTTGAATTTGTGATGGGTTAATCAAATCCTGACCATTTAACCGAGGGGATAAGAATCTAAGAAGAGCCCTGCTGAATCAGGCCAAAGCCCATCGAGTCCAGCATTCTGTGTCCCACAGTGGCCCACCAATTGTCCATGGGGATCTTGAGCAGAAAGAGAAGGAAAACTCCCTTTCCTTTGACCCCCAACAAATGGTACCCAAGGGAACCCTGCCTGCCTCCACCAACATAGAGGCAGCACTTGGACATCCATTTCAATAACCACCGATACACTTGGCATCCATGAAACTGTCCAATCCTGCCTTGAAGCTCTCCAGGCTCACAACCTCTTCTGGGAGTGAATTCCATAAACCAAGGACCCTCTGGGTGAAGAAATATTTCCCTTATATGTCCTCTCTTTCCTGTGAGTTTTAGGGAGTGCCCCCTCGTCCTAGTATTGTGTGATAGAGAATTTTTCTCTATCCACCTTTTCTATCCCATGCATGATTTTATACACTTTGATCAAGTCACCTCTTAAACACCGTCTTTCAAGGCTGAAGAGACCAAGGCATTGCAATCTGATGTTTCTACTCACTTGAGTTTCTGCTCGCTTCTGCAACAGGTCAGTTTCTACTCACATGTGGTATCAGAAGGCAGTTCCCAAGACGATTTAAAACAGACATATAAGTAAAGATATCCTGCCTTAAAGATATCCTGCCTTCAAACCCAGCATCTGAACTTCATAGAGATATCAGATCATGGGAGAAAATGAATGTTGGATATAATTCTAGAAAGCGGGAGTCAGTGAGTTCTAATTTTGGTTGTCACGATGTAAAAAAAGATCTTGAGACTCTAGAAAGAGTTCAGAAAAGAGCAACCAAGATGATTAGGGGACTGAAGGGGAGGGCGTTTGCCCAGGTTCCCCTGGTGCACCAGTTGCGGCCCTACTTGGACCGGGAGTCACTGCTCACAGTCACTCATGCCCTCATCACCTCGAGGCTCGACTACTGTAATGCTCTCTACATGGGGCTACCTTTGAAGAGTGTTCGGAAACTTCAGATCGTGCAGAATGCAACTGCGAGAGCAATCATGGGCTTCCCCAAATATGCCCATGTCACACCAACAGTCCGCAGTCTGCATTGGTTGCCTATCGGTTTCTGGTCACAATTCAAAGTGTTGGTCATGACCTATAAAGCCCTTCATGGCATCGGACCAGGGTATCTACGAGACCGCCTTCTGCCGCACGAATACCAGCGATCGGTTAGGTCCCACAGAGTTGGCCTTCTCCGGGTCCTGTCAACAAAACAATGTCACTTGGCGGGGCCCAGGGGAAGAGCCTTCTCTGTGGCGGCCCCGACCCTCTGGAACCAACTCCCCCCAGAGATTAGAATTGCCCTCACCCTTCTTGCCTTTTGTAAGCTCCTTAAAACCCATCTCTGTCATCAGGCATGGGGGAACTGAGACATTCTTTCCCCCTAGGCCTTTATAATTTATGCATGGTATGTTTGTTTGTATGAATGCTTAGTTTTATAACAAGGGTTTTTTAGTTGTTTTTAGTATTGGATTTACATGATGTGTTTTATTACTGTTGTTAGCCGCCCCGAGTCTACGGGGAGGGGCGGCATACAAATCCAATCAATCAATCAATCAATCAATCAATCAATCAATAAAACATGCATAGAATGGTTGCTGGAACTGGGTAATTCTGGAACTGGGTATGATGAAAAGAAGGACTAAGGGTGATATGATAGCAGTGTTCTGATATCTCAGGGTTTGCCACAAAAAAAAGGGAGTCAAGCTATTCTCCAAAGCACCTGAGGGTAGAACAAGAAGCAATGGGTGGAAACTAAACAAGGAGAGAAGCAATTTAGAATTCAGGAGAAATTTACTGAGAATCAGAACAATTAATTAATGGAACAGCTTGCCTCTGGAAGTTGTGGATGGTCCAACACTGGATGTTTTTAAGAAGATTTATTTATTTGTTTGTTTGTTTGTTTGTTTGTTTGTTTGTCCAATACACAAATACATAGGAAGAAAATAACATGAAGTAATATATATAAGGATAAAAGTGAAAATAGAAGAGAAGATATATGAAAGGAAGAAAATATATATAATATATGAGATAAAGGAAAGACAATTGGACAGGGGACGAAAGGCACACCAGTGCAGTTATGTACGCCCCTTACTGGCCTCTTAGGAACCTGGAGAGGTCAATCGTGGAGAGCCTAAGGGAGAAATGTTGGGGGTTAGGGGTTGACACTATTGAGTCCGGTAATGAGTTCCACGCTTCAACAACTTGATTGTTAAAGTCATATTTTTTACAGTCAAGTTTGGAGCGGTTTGTATTAAGTTTGAATCTGTTGCGTGTTCTTGTGTTGTTGCGGTTGAAGCTGAAGTAGTCATTGACCGGTAGGACGTTGCAGCATATGATCTTGTGGGCAATACTTAAGTCGTGTTTTAGGCGCCGTAGTTCTAGGCTTTCTAGACCCAGGATTGTTAGTCTATTTTCGTAAGGTATTCTGTTTCGAGTGGAGGAATGAAGGGCTCTTCTGGTGAAATATCTTTGGACGTTTTCAAGGGTGTTAATGTCTGAGATGTGGTATGGGTTCCAGACAGATGAGCAGTAGTCAAGGGTGGGTCTGGCAAAAGTGTTGTAGGCTCTTGTGAGTAGTGTGAGATTGCCGGAGCAGATGTTGGATAACCATTTGTCTGAATGGTGTAGGGTTTCCTGCCGAAGCAGGGGATTGGACTAGAAGACCTCCAAGGTCCCTTCCAACTCTGTTATTCTATTCTATCCTAATCCTGATTTAGTCATGAGAGTGGGATGGGTGTCTTTGAACCAGTAATCAGAGATTGTGAGTTCTAATCCTGCCTTAGGCATGAAAGCCAGCGGAACTGAAACTGAAGGGCTGGACAGGGCAGAATATATTTTTTTAAATGGCTTTATTTAAACAGTTGAAACACACAGAGTCCATAAACATATTCTACAGCAGAGGTCCCCAACCTTTTTTGCACCAGGGACCGGCTTTAAGCTAGACCAGTTTTCCATGGCCCGGTGGGGGGGGGAGCTAGCTGTCAGCGGCGCCGTAAAAGGGGCGATCAAGAGAGGAATGGGTGAATGAACGGACGGAGGGTGGGAAGGAAGGAAGGAAAGAGGGAAGGTACAGGAACAGAAGAAGGGTGCAAAGAAGCAAGGAAAGGTGTGAAAGGGGAGAGTAAGAGAGGAAGGAGTGAAAGAAGGGAATGAGGGAGGAAAGAAGGGAGGAAGGAAAAGGAAAGCAAGAAATGGAGGGAGGAAAGGAAGGAAGGAAAGAAACAAAGAAAGAAAGAAAGAAAGAGGGAAGGGACAGGAACAGAGGAAGGAAGCAAGGAAACTTATGAAAGGGGAGAGTAAGAGAGGAAGGACTGAAGGGAGGGAGGGAGGGAAGAAGGTAGGAAGGAGAAAGAAAAGAAATAGAGGAAGGGAAGGTAAAAGAGAGAAAGAAAAAGAGCAAGAAAGAAAGCAAGAAAGAGAAAGAAAGAAAGAAAGAAAGAAAGAAAGAAAGGCAACTTTAAAGAAAGGCTCACTGAGCATCTCTCACTCTCTCTTTCTATCCCTCTTTCTTTCTCCTCCTTTCTCTCTCTCCTCTTCCTTTATCTCCTCTCTCTCCCTCTCTTTCTCTACCCCCTCTCTCCCCCTTTCCCTCTCTCTTTCTCTCTCTCTCCCTCTCTTGCTATCTCTCCCCCCTTTCCATCTCTTTCTCCCTCTCCCTCTCTTTCTCTCTCTCCCCCCTCTCTCTTTCTCTCTCTCTCCCCCTCTTTCTCTCTCTTCTTCTCACTTTCTCTCTCTTGTTTTCTTTCTGTCTCTTTTGCTTTCTCTCTCTCTCACTCTTTCTCTCTTGTTTTCTTTCTCACGCTCTTTCTCTCTCTTGTTCTCTCTCTCTTGCTATTTCTTTCTCTCCCCCCTTCTCTAACTCTCTCTTTCTCACTTTCTCTCTATCTTGCTGTCTGTTGCTCTCACTCACTCTCGTTCTCTCTCCGTTCTTCTCAGCGGTGACGCGCGCACGCCCTGCCTGTCTCACCTTTGTCGAGAGCACTTTCGTCCCGGGCTCTCAGCAAGGGGGTTGCAGGAGAGGTGGGGCCGGCGGAAGGTGATATTCAATGTCGGGGGCGCACAGGCGGTTGCGCGCGCTCCCTATCTCCCTGCTAGCCCACTCGGAATATTCAAAATAAGAAAAGCCTTTGCCGGCGAAGGTTTTTCTTATTTTGAATATTCCGAGTGGGCTAGCAGGGAGATAGGGAGCGCGCGCAACCGCCCGTGCGCCCCCGACATTGAATATCACCTTCGCCGCCCCCACCTCTCCTACAACCCCCTTGCTGAGAGCCCGGGACGAAAGTGCTCTCGCAAAGATGAGGCGGGCAGGGCGTGCGTTCCGGGTGCGGGAGGAGCTGCGGTGAAAGGCAGGAGGTGGTGGAGGAGCAGAGGGGGCAGATCGGGCGGGCGGTGGGCAGCGCGGAAAGGCCGAGGGGGCCCTGGCGCCGCGGACCGGCTGAAAAACCCCAACGGCCCGGTCCTGGTCCGCGGACCGGCGGTTGGGGACCTCTGTTCTACAGGGCAGAATATCAGATTCCTCCCCTATTCAAAGGCCTGTTGCACTTGGAGAAAAATGCAGGTGGTCCTTGACTTAGAACAGTTCGTTTAGTGACCATTCAAAGTTGCAACGGCACTGAAAAAAGCGACTTTTGAACATTTTTCATAGTAACGACCGGTGAAGCATCTCCGTGCCAAAATTTAGATGCTTGTCAGCTGACTCATACTAACGACTGTGGCAGGAAAGGTCGTAAAATAGGGCAAGGCTCCCTTAACAAATATTTCACTTAGCAACAGGAATTTTGGAGTTGTAAGTAGAGGACTTCCTGCTCCCAGGATTGTGCAAATGCTCCATGAGCCCCAGAAAAAGACGAAGCTCCTTTAAAATATATTTATGGGGAGGAATGAGATTGAGAATGTTCATTTCAAGTCTCATTTTTTTGAAGATCAAAATGGCCCTAATTTCTGGTTGGGGGAATTAGAATTAGGCAGTAAATCCAGGCTGCCAAAAGAGGAACACGGTGACATAATTACACCACTGCGGCAATGATGAGCTTGACCCCTGACCTCGGAGAGAAGTACATAATTGTGACATTTGCATGACTCCATGGTCAAGCACACTTCATAATTTGCATCTTTTGTTGTGCTGATACCCAGAGAGATGGGCTAGTGTGGAAGAAGATATAGAGATGATAACCGATAAATAAAATAGAATCCTGGACTTCCCTCTCATTGCAAACAGTGTTTAAATAGAGGAAGGCTTTCAATTTGGAGCAGTTTTTATCATCATCATCATCATTATGTATGTATGTATGTATGTATGTATGTATGTATGTATGTATGTATGTATGTATGTATTTATATGTTTGTGTGTGTGTGTGTGTGTGTGTGTATGTATGTATGTATTTATTTATCTGTTTGTTTGTTTGTTTATTTACTTACTTACTCACTCACTCACTCACTCACTCACTCACTCACTCACTCACTCACTCACTCACTCACTCACTTACTTACTTACTTACTTACTTACTTATTAATTAGATTTGTATGCCACCCCTCTCCGTAGACTCGGGGCAGCTCACAACAATAATAAAACAATGTACGACAAATCTAATACCTAAGTAACTAAAAAACCCTTATTAAAAAACCCAAAACATGCACACAAACATACCATGCATAAATTGTATAGGCCTAGGGGGAAGGGAAATATCTCAATTCCCCCATGCCTGACGACAGAGGTGGGTTTTAAGGAGCTTACGAAAGGCAAGGAGGGTGGGGGCAACTCTGATCTCTGAGGGGAGCTGGTTCCAGAGGGTCGGGGCCGCCACAGAGAAGGCTCTTCCACTGGGTCCCGCCAAACGACATTGTTTAGTCGATGGGACCCAGAGAAGGCCAACTCTGTGGGACCTAACTGGTCGCTGGGATTCGTGCGGCAGAAGGTGGTCCTGGAGATATTTTGGTCCAATGCCATATTATTATTATTATTATTATTATTATTATTATTATTATTATTCACAAAAAACAGTAATACACAGCAAACGAGATTGATATGCTGGATTTCGTATCACAATATCACAAGTCGAACACTTCCCATGCGCCTAGGACTGTGTGATGTATTTTCATATGATGTGCACATATCCAAGTACGGAGGCCTTTCGCAAGTGACAGATCGTGATTTTGTCAATGTTTATTGTTTTCAAATGCCGGCTGAGGTCTTTTGGTACAGCACCCAATGTGCCGATTACTACTGGGACCACCTGTACTGGTTTATGCCAGAGTCACCATAGTTCAATTTTAAGATCCTTATATCGGCTAGGTTTTTCATAGAAGATCTGAAAACCAGCTGCCTGCCGGAACTAAGCTGGGTGCGCACAGTTATGGGGCCCTACAGGTATGGTCAGGTACGCAAAACCAGTAGAAAAAAACTGATTTTTTTTTTCTTTTCCCCCCTTCTGGGCTCTGGGTATGTTTTTCCTATCACGGAAAATGAGGTTGAATGTGTATAATTTTAGAAGAACTGTGTGTGTGTGTGTGTGTACATACACATACAGTTTATATAGTAGATAATGTATATTTTTTGTGTGCCTGTGTGTAATATGTACATACACACATGGCATATATATAGAATTAAATAGTATATTTTGGATGTTCAGTAATAGTAAATAGACAGGGAAATTGAATCTCTTTGAGGCGAGGAGAGGCCAGGCACCCTAACCCCTAATTCTTGACGTGAGTGACGTCAAGTTGGCCACCTTTAAGCCAGTCACATGACCTTTAGGCCAACCCCCAAGTCACATAATCATCAAGCCACTCCCACCTGGTCACACGGCCTGCAAGCCACACCCACAAAATACGCCATGCCCACAGTGTGGTTAGTAAAAATTTTTCCAGCCTTTCATTGATGCCACTTGATTCGCTATCGTGGCGCTAGTGAAACTATTAAAAAAAGCCTTTCGTTACAGTTCAAGAAAGCAAAGTTTAATACAATATTAATAAAACTAGAAAACAAACAAAACCGTCTCTGAGCCCTTATCCTACCCACGACGTTTAAAGTCCGAGCCAATCTCAAATTGAAATCGGTTGTGCACTAATCCTTCCCTTTTTTTCATGATTTCTCCCACAGGGGCAGAGCCATTTCCCCTTCCCACCAATAAAGATGCTTTTAAAGAAGCTAATTACGGAAACGGTTAATCAAAAGGGCCCCCGGGAGCTTTATCCAAGCCCTGAGAAGATGCTGAAAATTAGGGCAGCTTATGACAGCCGCGTCACTGCCCGTTTGGAAGAAATGTGACGATGGGGAGAGATGAGAAAAGATTTGGGGTTTTATCTGATCGCTTTTTAAAAAATAGTTTATTGAGTATTAAAAATTAGAAAACAAAAAAGGGGAAGGGAAGGGAAAAAAAGGGAATGAGGGTACACAAATAAAGGAAGGTCTTATATTGTACATAGTTTGAAACATATCAAAAAGTCGAAACAACAATTGTATATCTTTAAGTACCGTAAGACATATAGTATAAAGTAAATAAATAAAGTAATGTTGTGAGCCGCTATGAGTCTTCAGAGAGGGGCAGCATGCAGATCTAATAATCCCGTCGACTAAACCAGGGGTCCCCAACCACCGGGGCCGCGGACCAGTACCGGGCCGCGGGGCATGTTGCACCGGTCCGTGGAGTCAGCAGCTGCCAGTCCTCCTGCCGCCGCCCCCCTCCCTCCAGTGCTTCATCTCCCGCTGGGAAAGAGGCCTCGGGAGGCAGGTTCTGCCGGCCACAGGGCGATGGACGGGACAGAGGGGCGGGAAGGACCGGGAGGCTCAAGCCTCTTTTGGCTTCTGCCGTGGCACGCCTTTGCGTTTTTGGCTGGGGGGAGGGAGGCAGGAGGGCCGGCCTGACCCCCTCCCTCCAGCGCTTCACCTGCCGCTGGGCAAGAGGGCTTGGGAGGCAGGTTCTGCCGGCCACAGGGCGATGGTGGGAAAGAGGGGCGGGAAGAACCAGCACCCCCATGCTTAATCCCGCCCCCCAACCACACCCCTTTCCGCCCCCACCGGGCCATAGAAAAATTGCCTTGCTAAAACTGGTCCCTGGTGGAAAAAACGTTGGGGACCACTGGACTAAACAACGTCATTTGGCGGGACCCAGGAGAAGAGCCTTCTCTGTGGCAGCCCTGACCCTCTGGAACCAGCTCCCCCCAGATATCAGAGTTGCCCCCACCCTCCTTGCCTTTCGCAAGCTCCTTAAAACCCACCTCTGTCGTCAGGCATGGGGGAATTGAAATTTTCCCCCCTTCCCCCTAGGCTTATAGAATTTATACATGGTATGCTTGTTTATATGATTGGTCTTTTAAATTGGGGTTTTTTAAGATCATCTTTTAATATTAGATTTATTACATTGTTTACTTTGTTGTTGTTAGCCGCCCCGAGTCTTCGGAGAGGGGCGGCATACAAATCTAATAAATAAATAAATAAACAATAAATAAATAATAAATAGCTGGGGAATTTTAAGAATTTGACGGACGTTGCAGGGGCTACTGTAGTTTAGGAAACACATCTTGGAGGAAGAGCACCTGTTTTTTGGGATTATCTGTGTCCAGACATCTTCAAGGCAAGGCTTGGATCTGCGTGCTATTCAAAGTATAGGATCTCCTTTCTAAAGAAGATACTCACTCTGTCTGACAGCACAGCCGGCCCCACATCTATTCCAAGGATGCCAAAGATAATACATTAGCAGCAGGGATGTATGGGGAATATAGGCAGGGTGGTGCAGTGGTTAGAGTGCAGCACTGCAGGCTACTTCAGCTAACTGCTAGCTGTAGTTTAGCGGTTGAAATCTCACCACATAGTCTCCTCCTCACTCTGCAACCCTCCCTCTCTTCTAGCACTGAAGATATTGCCTAGTTGGATAATGAAAGGTCTGAAAGAAAACCACCACCACCACCACCAATAATAATAATAATAATAATAATAATAATAATAATAATAATAATAATAATAATAATCGAAAAAGTGGTCGAAAATGAGCAAGCAAAACTACTGTGGGACTTCCGACCTCAGACTGACCGAATTCTGAAGCATAACACACCAGACATTGTGATCATGGAGGAAAAGAAAGTATGGATCATCGACATCGCAATCCCAGGGACAGCAGAATTGAGGAGAAGCAGCTAGAGAAATTAGTGAAATACGAAGATCTAAAAATCGAGCTGCAACGACTCTGGCATAAGCCAGTGAAAGTGGTCCCAGTGGTACTTGGCACGCTGGACGCAGTGCCAAAGGATCTCAGCGGACATTTGAAAACCATTGGAATTGACAAAATCTCCATCTGTCGATTGCAAAAGGCCGCTTTACTGGGATCAGCAAACATAATTCGCCGCTACATCACGCAGTCCTAGGTGCTTGGGAAGGGCCCGACTGGTGATGAAATACGAAATCCAGCATAGTGATCTCGTTTGCTGTGTTGTACTGACATAATAATAATAATAATAATAATAATAATAATAATAATAATAATAATGATAATAATAATAATAATAATAATAATAATAATAATAATAATAATAATAATAATAATAATTTATTAGATTTGTATGCCGCGCCTCTCCAAGGACTCGGAGTGGCTCACAACAACAACACAACATGTACAAATCTAATGTTAAAAAACAATTTAAAACCCTTATTATAAAAAAGAAAAACAATCACACAACCTAACAGACCATACATAAAAGCACAATAGCTAGGGGTATATCAATCTCCCCATGCACCAAGGACCTGTCAGTCCAACCCTTAGCTACAAATATTCTCTTCTATCAGTGACATAGAAGATTTGAGAACAAAGCATTTATACCAATTGCAACTGGGGTTTGGGGTTTTTTTTTGCTACAAGCACTGTATTTTAGTCTCCCAATAAAGAGAGGGGGGGGGGGGTTGCACGCAAGGGCCAGTTCTACTACAAGGAAGGCAAAGTAGTCAAGTAAAGGTGGTGCATTGTTTCCAAAGCATCTATGCCAACTGGTTTTTTTTGTTCTCCTGACGTTTTTCTGAAAATGATTGCTGTTGATTGAACTTCAAACAAGGAGGGGCTGTGCTATATATAGACTACAGTACAAGGAAAGGAAAACTCTTCACACACACACACCCCAACACACACAGTGTTCTCTGATCTTTTAGGAAGATCACTATATTCTTTGTCTGAGAAGAGAGAAAGGAATTTAGGTGGGTGGGGTATTTGTTCTTACTTTCCTGCCAGCCTCCATTCATAAATTCTCAGCAGGGGGTTTCCAGTCTTTGAACTCACCAGTCTTGAGCAAAGATTTTGCCAAGCCTTTCTGGGGGGGGGGGGGGGGAGCTTTTCATAAGCTCTCTGATTGATCCCCTCTAGATCGAGCCAAGCTCACTGAGACTCTCCACGATTGACCTCTCCAGGTTCCTAAGAGGCCAGTAAGGGGTGTACATAAGTGCACTGATGTGCCTAACGTCCCCTGTCCAATTGTCTTTCCTTATCTCATATATCATATATATTCTCTCCCTCCCATCTACTTCTCTTCTTTTTTACTTACTATCTTTATGTATATTACTTAATGTCTACTCTCTTCCATATGTATCGTATATTGGACAAAGAATAAATAAATAAATAAATAAATAAATAAATAAATAACCCTCCCCTAAAATAAAATTAAAAAAAAGAGAATTATCTTGACTTCAAGACAGGGGTGGGCAGCCGGGGGTTTGCAGAGGTTTGGGAGAATCTCTAGCTAAGATTCTGTGCAGTTTTATTTATTTATTCATTTGTTTGTTTTGTCACATATATATTGGTGATAGTTAATGATGGGCGAACCCAATGGTGTTCGGGTTCGGCAAGTTCGGACGAACTTTATGCAAAATTCGGCCGAACCCGAACTGAACCCAAACTCGAACCCGAATGGGGAATCCCTCCCATGAAGAGATTCCGGGGGTTGAACTTTGACGTCACCGGCAGGTTGCTAAGGACGCCAAGGTGATCACTTCCTGGATTCCATGGAATCCAGGAAATGATCACCTTGGCATCCTTAGCAACCTGCCGGTGACGTCAAATCTCCGAACGCCGAACACGACCCCGAACTTTGCCTGAAGTTTGAAAAAAATTCGGGTTTGGGTTCGGCATACCGAACATTGCAAAATTTGGTACGGACCCGAATTGTGTGGGTTAGGTTTGCCCATCACTAGTGATAACACAATTTTTCAGAAAAAAATTCTCCTGCAACTTGCAACTCCTTCACTACAAAAACATATGGACTACACATCTCGATCAGGGCAAATCTATGGATGCAATTTATATTGACTTCCGTAAAGCCTTCGACTCAGTGGTTCATGACAAACTACTTCTAAAACTTAAATCCTACGGCATCTCAGGATCCCTCCATAGTTGGATAACTGCATTCCTATCAGACAACAAGTTGTCAAAATCCTAATGTTTCTTTTTTACTAGTATCATGTATATGAATATTATTATATTTTGTATATGAATATCTTGTATATCATGTATATGAATATTATTATATCTTTGCATGCCACCAATATGTACTTGAAAAAACAAATAAAATCAATCAATAAATAAAACAATTATTTTGCCCTCCCACTTGCTCCAGGAAAGCCTGCAGAACCCGGGGAGGGCCACAAATTACCATATTTTTTGGAGCATAAGATGCACCTTTTTCCTCCCTAAAAGAGGCTGATAATTTGGGCGCATCTTATACTCTGAATGTAGCTTCCCCCCCCCCAGCCCTAACTAGCTGTGAACGATCTTCCCAGCTCTTACCTTGCAGGCTCTTTCATTATTTCTCTCTGTGAAGAATGTTTTCCAAGCCCTATGACTTTGCAGGGTTGTTTGTTTTCCATTTCTCTAACTTGCTCTGAAAAAGTTTCTTTCTAGCCCTAACTAGGTGCTAACAATGTTCCCAGATCTAACTGGCTTGCAAGCTCTTTCATTGTTACTCTCTGTGAAGAATGTTTTCCAAGCCCTAAGCGTTTACTCTACTTGTTCCAAATGTTTCTTTCCAGGAGCTAATAATGTTCCCAGCTCTTATTGTCTTGCAAGGGGCATACATAAGTGCACTGGTGTGCCTTTCGTCCCCTGTCCAATTGTCTTTCCTCTCTTTCACCTATCATATATATTCCCTTTCATATATCCTCTCCTCTAAGTTCACTTTTACCCTTATATATATTACCACATGTCTATTTTCTTCCTATGTATTTGAGTATTGGACAAATGAATGAATAAATAAAATAAATAAATAAGCTCTTTCATTGTTACTCTCTCCGAAGAATTTTTTAAGAAGCCTTACCCAGGGGATAAAACAATGTGCTGAAGCTGACCAGACTAAGGACGCTAGCCAGATTACTACCTGGTAAGCAGATTTTCCCCCCTATTTTCCTCCCCAAAAGCTATGGTGTATTTTATGCTCCAAAAAATACGGTATGTGTAGCAACATAGAAGTCTCTGTCTGAGACTCTTCACTGATTTGGGGGCCCAGAAAAACTACTTTTCTGAAGACAATGTTGTGACTCCGTGAAGTCAGCTATTCCCAGGGAACAAATCCTGACTGCAATCTTGCCACAAGACATACAATCCTTTATGAATGCAGGTGTGGAATTATAAATAAAAGACTGAAATAGAAATAGAAAATAAAGAATCCGTCACATTGTAATGGAAAATTCCGGGCGGCCTGTTGCTTGGCAATGTTAACGCCGCCACCGGTCTCTTTACGAGACCTTTTCAGACTTTCACAAAAGAAGCAAACTTTTCAAAATAAGAACTTCCTCTATGGAATCGGAAACCTAATCAGATGTTCCAACTTGACCTTAAGGCATCAGCTGGTAGCTCTATAACAAACTTTTTGAACCGAGTTCAAAAAATGCACCGGAAATACACCAGCAGCATTTACGGAAAGAAGTGATGCGAAGTCTTCTCTATCAACAGAACTCAACTAACGTAAAGTCCAAAACTATTTATTTATTTTATTTATTTATTTTATTAGATTTGTATGCCGCCCCTCTCCGAAGACTCGGGGCGGCATACAAATCTAATGCAAAACTAGTTGTCATTGAGATAAGTAGAATGTTTTCTTTTATTTATTTATTATTTATTTATTTAGTCTAATACACAATAATGGTAATAGAAGACACCTTCGAGGAAATAGAATTAGAGAAAGAATAGAAGAGAGAGTATAGGATAAAATAATCAATGAGAGAATAGAAGAAAGATATAGGGATAGAAGAGAAGATATATGGGATATAGGAGAGACAATAAGACAGGGGTCGGAAGGCACTCTAGTGCACTTATGCAGGCCCCTTATAGAACTATAGGGTTGGAACTCAACTGATCAAGAATCTTAGTGAGGATCTCCACGGACCAGCCTGCTGGCATTGCTTGGCCGACGGGACTTGGAGAAGGCCAACTCTGTGTGCTTTAATCGGTCTCTGGTACCATGTGAGGAAGAAGACTGTCCCATAAATTATCTGGTCCTAATTCATGTAGGGCTTTATAGGTTATAACCAACACCTTAAATAGCATTTAGAGACAGATTGGAAACCAGTGCAGTTCACAGAGTGATGGACTAATTTTGCAGTATCCTTCCCCCAGGAATGGGGAGAGGAGGGGGATTTTGCAGTATCCTTTCCTGGAGTGGGGAGGGGAGGGGGATTTTGCAGTATCCTTCCCCCAGGAGTAGGGAGGGGAGGGGGATTTTGCAGTATCCTTCCCCTGGAATGGGGAGGGAATGGGGATTTTGCAGTATCCTTCCTCTGGAGTGGGGAGGGGAGGGGGATTTTGCAGTATCCTTCCCCTGGAATGGGGAGAGAATGGGGATTTTGTAGTATCCTTCCCCTGGAATGGGGAGGGAATGGGGATTTTGCAGTATCCTTCCTCTGGAGTGGGGAGGGAATGGGGATTTTGCAGTATCCTTCCCTGGAATGGGGATTTTGCAGTATCCTTCCCCTGGAGTGGAGAGTGAACAGAGATTTTGCAGTATCCTTCCCCTGGAATGGGGAGAGAATGGGGATTTTGTAGTATCCTTCCCCTGGAATGGGGAGGGAATGGGGATTTTGCAGTATCCTTCCCCTGGAGTAGGGAGGGAATGGAGATTTTGCAGTATCCTTCCCCTGGAATGGGGAGGGAATGGGGATTTTGCAGTATCCTTCCCCTGGAGTGGGGAGGGAATGGAGATTTTGCAGTATCCTTCCCCTGGAGTGGGGAGGGAATGGGGATTTTGCAGTATCGTTTCCCTGGAGTGGGGAGGGGAGGGGGATTTTTCAGTATCCTTCCCCTGGAATGGGGAGGGAATGGGGATTTTGCAGTATCCTTCCCCTGGAGTGAAGAGTGAACAGAGATTTTGCAGTATCCTTCCCCTGGAATGGGGAGAGAAAGGGGATTTTGTAGTATCCTTCAACTGGAATGGGGAGGGAATGGGGATTTTGCAGTATCCTTCCCCTGGAATGGGGAGGGAATGGGGATTTTGCAGTATCCTTCCCCTGGAATGGGGAGGGAATGGGGATTTTGCAGTATCCTTCCCCTGGAGTGGAGAGTGAACATAGATTTTGCAGTATCCTTCCCCTGGAATGGGGAGAGAATGGGGATTTTGTAGTATCCTTCCCCTGGAATGGGGAGGGAATGGGGATTTTGCAGTATCCTTCCTCTGGAGTGGGGAGGGGAGGGGGATTTTTCAGTATCCTTCCCCTGGAATGGGGAGGGAATGGGGATTTTGCAGTATCCTTCCCCTGGAGTGGGGAGGGAATGGAGATTTTGCAGTATCCTTCCCCTGGAGTGGGGAGGGAATGGGAATTTTGCAGTATCCTTTCCCTGGAGTGGGGAGGGGAGGGGGATTTTGCAGTATCCTTTCCCTGGAGTGGGGAGGGGAGGGGTATTTTGCAGTATCCTTCCACTGGAGTGGGGAGGGGAGGGGTATTTTGCAGTATCCTTTCCCTGGAGTGGGGAGGGAATGGGAATTTTGCAGTATCCTTTCCCTGGAGTGGGGAGGGGAGGGGTATTTTGCAGTATCCTTCCACTGGAGTGGGGAGGGGAGGGGGATTTTGCAGTTTCCTTCCCCTGGAGTGGGGAGGGAATGGAGATTTTGCAGTATCCTTCCCCTGGAGTGGGGAGGGAATGAAGATTTTGCAGTATCCTTCTGGAGTGGGGAGGGGAGGGGGATTTTGCAGTATGCTTCCCCCAGGAGTGGGGAGAAGAGGGGGATTTTGCAGTATCCTTCCCCCAGGAGTGGGGAGGGAATGGAGATTTTGCAGTATCCTTCCTCTGGAGTGGGGAGGGGAGGGGGATTTTGCAGTATCCTTCCCCTGGAATGGGGAGGGAATGGGGATTTTGCAGTATCCTTCCCCTGGAGTGGAGAGTGAACAGAGATTTTGCAGTATCCTTCCCCTGGAATGGGGAGAGAATGGGGATTTTGTAGTATCCTTCCCCTGGAATGGGGAGAGAATGGGGATTTTGCAGTATCCTTCCCCTGGAATGGGGAGGGAATGGGGATTTTGCAGTATCCTTCCCCTGGAGTGGAGAGTGAACAGAGATTTTGCAGTATCCTTCCCCTGGAATGGGGAGGGAATGGGGATTTTGTAGTATCCTTCCCTTGCAGTGGGGAAGGGAGGGGGATTTTTCAGTATCCTTCCCCTGCCACGGCCACCAAGCCACCATCACACCAGTGGTAGTAAAAAAATTGGATTTCATCATTGGTGTGGAAACCCCCCCCCCCCCGACATACTCTCCCCCTCCCCCCTTCACCATCTGTAAAGAAAAATATTAGGTCACACAAACCCAGAAGTGTTGGTGGGCAATTAAATTTTCCTTCCCAGCGGCTCCATTCACCAACAGGTTATGTGCTGGTAGATTGATTACCAAAATTATTTTAATGGGATATTGAATGAGTGCTTGTAACGTTAACGTATTTGCAATAACAGCACTTCCGGGAGGAGAGATGAAAATCGCCCTTCTCCCATGCAAGCACAATTGTTAAATTTAATTTAAAGCTTATTAGAGGTTCATTAATTTGCCTGTCACCAAACCCTTCCTTCCCAATGGGACTTTGCTGAGATTTTTTGGCCTTTTTTTTTTTTTTAAAGTCACATTCTACTTTAAACTCAGCTTAGTTAGGATCCTAGGCTGGCGATTGCAAGGGTTTTGAAAGAGGCTGAAAAGGGGCAATGTTTTTAGAAATTGTGCAGAATGCGGCCGCGAGAGCCATCGTGGGGCTTCCTAGATTCGCCCACGTTTCTGCAACACTCCGCGGCCTGCACTGGCTGCCGATCGGTTTCCGGTCACAATTCAAAGTGTTGGTAATGACCTTTAAAGCCCTACATGGCATTGGGCCAGAATACATACTTCTACCGCACGAATCCCAGCGGCCGATAAGGTCCCACAGAGTTGGCCTTCTCTGGGTCCCGTCGACCAAACAATGTCGTTTGGCGGGCCCCAGGGGAAGAGCCTTCTCTGTGGCGGCCCCAGCCCTCTGGAACCAACTCCCCGCAGAGTTTGGAACGGTCCCCAGCCTCCCTGTCTTTCGCAAATTATTTAAGACCCACCTTTGTTGCCAGGCATGGGGGAGTTAAGTTATCCTTTCCCCCTAGGCTATTACAAGTTATGCATGGTATGTTTGTGTGTATGTTTGGTTTTTTGTAATAAGGGTTTTTTAGTTGTTTTTATTAATTGGATTGTTCATGTTGTTTTACCACTGTTGTTAGCCGCCCTGAGTCTGCGGAGAGGGGCGGCATACAAATCCAATTAATAATAATAACAATAATAATAATAATAATAATAATAATAATAATAATAATAATAATAATATAATAACTATGGAAGAGCTAATCCTGAAAAGGATATTATTTGGAGTAACTGCATAGGAAATGCAGTTTTATTTTGTCTTAGACTATCTGTTGCGGTAAACAAGGACTTGATGATGGCAATATTTATATTCTGCCTTTATTTTATACAATTCAACATAATGTTGCTCACTGTCAATGATCTAACCTAGAACTATGGAGATATTTCCAGCCAGACGTGCGGCCCTATTTGGACAGGGAGTCTTTGCTCACGGTCACTCATGCCCTTATCACCTCAAAGTTCGGCTACTGCAATGCTCTCTACATGGGGCTACCTTTGAAGAATGTTCAGAAACTTCAAATCGTCCAAAATGCAGCCGCGTGAGCAGTTATGGGCTTTCCAAGGCATGCCCATATCTCACCATCACTCTGCGGTCTTCATTGGCTACTGATTAGTTTCCGGACACAATTCAAAGTGTTGGTTAAGCCCTACATGGCATAGGACCAGATTACCTCTGAGACCGCCTTCTGCCGCACGAATCCCAGCATCCAGTCAGGTCCCACAAAGTTGGTCTCCTCAGGGTCCCATCAGCCAGACAATGTCAGCTGGCGGGACCTAGGGGAAGAGCCTTCTCTGTGGGGGCCCCGGCCCTCTGGAATCAGCTCCCGCCCCCAGAGATTTGCACTGCCCTCACCCTCCTTGCCGTCCGAAAAAGCTTAAAGACTCATCTTTGTCGCCAGGCCTGGGGTCATTAGATCTTTCCCCCTGACCAACAAGTGTTTTTTAGTGTGTTTCATGGAGTGAATGATAATGAATGTTTTAAATTATATTAGCATTTTTAGGGTTTTTAATTGTATTAATTGGATTTTAGATACATTATGATGTCTTTTATATATGTTGTGAGCCATGCCGAGTCCTCAGAGAAGGGCGGCATACAAATCCAATAAATAGACAGACAGACAGACAGATAGATAGATAGATAGATAGATAGATAGATAGATAGATAGATAGGATAGATAGATAGATAGGCTAGATAGGATAGATAGATAGGATAGATAGATAGATACAATAGATAGATAGATAGATAGATAGATAGATAGATAGATAGATAGATAGATAGATAGACAGACAGAGAGACAGATAGACAGAGATAGATAGGATAGATAGATAGATAGATAGATACAATAGATAGATAGATAGATAGATCAATAGATAGATAGATAGATAGATAGATAGATAGATAGATAGATGATAGATGATAGATAGACAGATAGATAGTATAGATAGTATAGATAGTATAGATAGTATAGATAGATAGATAGATAGATAGATAGATGATAGATGATAGATAGACAGAGATAGATAGATAGATAGATAGATACAATAGATAGATACAATAGATAGATAGATAGATAGATAGATAGATAGATAGATAGATAGATAGATGATAGATAGATAGACAGATAGATAGACAGAGATAGATAGGATAGATAGATAGATAGACAGAGATAGATAGATAGACAGACAGACAGACAGACAGACAGACAGACAGACAGACAGACAGACAGACAGACAGACAGACAGACAGACAGACAGACAGACAGACAGACAGATAGATAAATAAATTTACCCGGTTCCCCAAAGTACTCAACATTTCCCCTACCGGGTCTCCAGAACCTGCTGGATCTCACCCCTGCTTCAGAGTCTTCTTGGCATTTTAGCCCCCCAACCTTTGTTTAAATTTCTTTGACAAGGGCTACCACCTCCACGCACAATGTAATAGGTACGAAGAACCACATAATGAAATGTTTACAAAGAATCTTCAGAGAACGCAGCAAGGTTCTTTTCTCTGACTGGTAGCCTTGAAGAAAGACGCAGAAGCTGTTCAAGAAAGGAAGGGGAGGCAGAAACTCAAGGTGTAAAATGGAGAGAAAGAAAGAAATCCACCAGGCTTCCCAGATTCAGCTATTAGCAGAATTTCTGTGCTGGTTTTGTTTCTTCCAAGGCCAACAATCTTAAAACTGGTGGGATAAGGAGACCTCAGCCCTGTCCCATCCCTCTGTACTGGTTCCCAGTGTTTTGCAAAGTTTAAAAATTTTAATGCGCACAATTTAAAACATTTTAAGTGCTTCTCTGTTGGTCTTTTTTTTATGACTCGTATTTCTTTCTTTCTTTCTTTCTTATTTATTTACTTACTTACTTACTTACTTACTTACTTACTTACTTACTTACTTACTTACTTTCTTATTTATTTATTTACTTACTTACTTACTTACTTACTTACTTACTTACTTACTTACTTACTTACTTACTTACTTACTTATTGGATTTGTATGACGCCCCTCTCCGTGGACTCGGAGTCACGTTATTGTGGAGTTGGGCAATGTATAAAATGTAAGCCCACAATATCAGCCCTTCCTGGTCATTTCTTATAGGTGCATTGACCAGGTACAGCCCTGGGGGGGGGGAGGGGAGAAGACAGGAGAGAAAAAGAGAGGAGAGGAGAAAAGAAGAGAGAAGAGGAGATATGGGTTGGGAAGGGAGGATAAAAGAGGGGGAATGATTCCAATGATTCTACATCCTATGTGTTCAATAGAGCAGTGTTTCCCAACAATGGCAACTTGAAGATATCTGGACTTCAACTCCCAGAATTCCCCAGCCAGCATTCGCTGGCTGGGGAATTCTGGGAGTTGAAGTCCAAATATCCTCAAGTTGCCAAGGTTGGGAAACACTGCAATAGAGGATGGATGGATGGGATGGGATGGGAAGGGAAGGGAAGGAAGGAAGGAAGGAAGGAAGGAAGGATAGCAATAGCACTAAGACTTATATATACCACTTCACAGTGCTTTTGCAGCCCTCTCTAAGTGGTTTACAATGTCAGTCTCTTGACTCCAACAATCTGGGTCCTCATTTTACCGACCTGGGAATGAGGGGAGGCTGAGTGAACCTTATTTATTTATTTATTTATTGTATTTGTATGCCGCCCCTCTCTGACGACTCGGGGCGGCTAACAGAAATCATAAAACAGCGTACAATAACAATCCAATACTAAAAACAATTAAAAACCCAATTAATATAAAAACCAAACATGCATACAGACATACCATGCATAAAATTGTAAAGGCCTAGGGGGAAAGAGAATCTCAATTCCCCCATGCCTGGCGGCAGAGGTGGGTTTTAAGTAGCTTACGAAAGGCAAGGAGGGTGGGGGCAATTCTAATCTCTGGGGGGAGTTGGTTCCAGAGGGCCGGGGCTGCCACAGAGAAGGCTCTTCCCCTGGGTCCCACCTTGAGCCCCATCAGGATGTGGGCAGATACTGTACTTTAATCACTGCGCCTGCAACACTGCACTTTAACCACTGTGCCATCAAACTGTTGTTCCAATGACACAAACTTTCCTCACAAGCAGAAGCCACGTAGGGGACCTGGTGTTTTGGGTGAGCGACTCAAGGGAACTTTTCTCCCAGGACTTTATAAATAATCAACCAATTGTCGTCTATCACCTCGAAAGAGGACAGATTGGAGGGGACAACTTCTGTCTGCAGGAGATGTCTGTGTTTGGAGCAATACTTCAACCAACCCAGCGGCTGGAAAGATGTTTGGAGGCTTTTGATCCTCCAGTGAGAAATGGTGCCCTTGGCAGAAGCAGTTCTCCCAGACGGGGTTTTAAATCACTCCGGCATCCAGAACCGAAGCCTCTGCATCTCCTGTGTGTCAGGAGAGCCAAATTTTAGATTTTGCTTTCCTGTTCAAGGTATCAACGGCGTTATAAATATGAGCCGGGAGCGTCGGAAGACATTTGTGATGCAAATGAATCTTTTGTCCTATGAGCTTTCTAAAAAAAAATAAAAATACTGTATTATAAATTACTAGTAGCTGGATACCTGTGCTTCGCTACAAAACTAGGCGATCAGGCTTGATAAATTGACAGTTGAAGCTTGAAAATTAACAAGTAGTTACAATCGGGCTTGATACATTGGCGCTTAAAGCTTGAAAATGGATGTAGAATGTGTAACTCCTTAGCATCAGAGCATGTTAATATAAGGCAACTGGCAGTTGCAACAGAGTTCTTTTCAGGTGGGGAGGGGGAGTAGAACGTCTAATGCCTTAGCATCAGAGTGTGTTAATATAATACTGTATAAGAAGCACTAATGATCTGATGGTCATTCCTGAAACAATCATACTAGCTCAGGAATTCTGGGAGTTGAAGTCTGCATGTCATAGGAGAGTCAACTTTGCCTATCCCTGTCCCAGGTCATGGTTGCCCCAAAGGTACTTTTTCAAGAGGCAACTGGACTTTTGGGGTTTTTTTTGCTTCTCATCAACTCAATCTGTATAGTCTGGAGGACAGAAGGAAAAGGGGGGACATGATTGAAACATTTAAATATGTTAAAGGGTTAAATAAGGTTCAGGAGGGGTGTTTTTAATAGGAAAGTGAACACAAGAACAAGGGGACACAATCTGAAGTTAGTTGGGGGAAAGATCAAAAGCAACGTGAGAAAATATTATTTTACTGAAAGAGTCGTAGATGCTTGGAACAAACTTCCAGCAGATGTGTTTGGTAAATCCACAGTAACTGAATTTAAACATGTCTGGGATAAACATATATCCATCCTAAGATAAAATACAAGAAATAGTATAAGGGCAGACTAGATGGACCATGAGGTCTTTTTCTGCCATCAGTCTTCTATGTTTCTATGTTTCTAAGCTGAAGAAGGAGAGGCTACAATTAAGGAACCCCAAACTTCACCTGTTCAGCATCCTTGAGTTTATCTGCAACAATTCTAGTTCAAAGAAGAGGATGGGATGGACTCTGAACCCTGGAAACTGCTGTCCGGTGCAGGAAATGCATTTGGCCAGAGAGATAATGTATGTGGGCTTTTAATGAAGCACCTTCTTCCATTCGCAGGGTATTTTCATAACCATGAGATCATGGTTTAATGATTATAATCAAATCAACCAGGTCTTGATGCTTAAGGGGGGGGGGGAAGCCTTGCCACTCAAAGGAACTATTTTTATTCCTTGCTAAATCCTGACCTTCCCTAGTTACCTTCCTTTGCTCCTCTGCAGCATTCGAAGAAGTGGTGGGTTGCTACTGGTTTGGGCAAACCGGTAGCAGCAGTGGTGGGAGGCTCCGCCCACCCACCCAGATGTCTCTACACATGGGCAGATGTCCCTCCCAGCCCATGCTCCCAATAGCAAACCAGAAACGACAGAATTTGAAACCCCCCCCCCCTACTGATTTGGAGGTTTAAGTGACCTGTCTTACAACTGGCAAAATCCCAATGGGAAATAACCAGGACCCTGTTTTAATTTTGACCTAACTGTGGATATTCACACTCTCTACATGGGAAGAGTGTTTGGAAACTGCAAATCGTGCAAAATGCAGCCGTGCGCACAGTCATGGGCTTTCCAAGGCATGCTCATGTTTCTCCATCACTCCGTGGACTGCATTGGCTGCTGATTCGTTTCCGGACGCAATTCAAAGTGTTGGTTATGACCTATAAAGCCCTACATGGCATTGGACCAGATTACTTGCAGGACTGCCTCCTGTCGCATGAGTCCCAGCGATTGGTGAGGTCCTACATAGTCGGCCTTCTCTGGGTCCTGTCAACTAGACAATGTCACTTGGCAGGGCCTAGGGGGAAGAGCCTTCTCAGTGGGGGCTCCGGCCCTCTGGAATCAGCTCCCCTTGGAGATTTGTACTGCCCCCACCCTCCTCGCCTTCCGTAAGAGTCTAAAGACTCACCTATGCTGCCAGGCTTGGGGCCACTAGACTCTAGCCCCCTGGCTGACAAATGTAATGTACGAGGTGGACAATAAAATGGAAACACCTTGCAGCTCTTCCGTGGAATCCAGATTTGTGAAGCTCCCTTCAAACAGTTTTTGTGGAAACTGGGTTCTGTATGTGTCTATTGAGCTCTGCAGTGATTTTAAGAGCTGCGGTCTTGCAATCCGCTCTAACAATTCGCTTTAGAGTCCGACGGTCTCTCTCTCAGACAACTTCGACTTTCGACCAGACCTGTGCTTGGCTGAGGACGTTTTCCCTTCTCTTTCAAAAGCAGTCATGACTTTTGAGACATGACCTCTTGAAACGCCAAACATTCGGGCACTTTCTGTTACACTAGCGCCTGCCATTCAAGCACCAACAATTTGGCCTCTTTGAAAGTCTGAGAGGTCTGCCATTTCTAGAAGGTTATAACCAATTTCCTTAAATTTCTGTAAACGAAAGAGGTAGTTTAAAAAAAAATAACAGAATTTTAAAAAACATTAAAATATGTCAAGTTTTGATTGATTTGAACATGTTCAAACATTATGATGCCAAAAAGTCAAGTGTTTCCATTTTTTGGTCCAGCCCCCTGTATGTCTGCTTTTTGAATGAGAATGAGTGGGCTTTAAAGTTACTGGGGTTTTTATATTAATTAGTTAATGAATTAACTAATTCATTATTCAGGATATTTATATTGTTTCCTTTATATGCTGAAAGCCACCCCAAGTCCTTGGAGAAGGGCAGCATATGAATCCAATAAATAATACAAAATGTTATACCGGTGGTACCTAGCACCAAAAAGATTGGCACACAATTATAATCAATTGTGCTTGAAGTGTAAAAAAGAACA
>NC_091959.1:43063836-43186835 GCF_031021105.1 Erythrolamprus reginae | reverse complement strand
CGACCAATTAGGTCCCACAGAGTGGGCCTTCTCCGGGTCCCATCAACTAAACAATGTTGGTTGGCAGGCCCCAGGGGAAGAGCCTTCTCTGTGGCGGCCCTGACTCTCTGGAACCAGCTCCCCCCAGAGATTAGAACTGCCCCTACCCTCCTTGCCTTTCGTAAACTCCTTAAAACCCACCTTTGTCATCAGGCATGGGGGAACTGAGATATCTCCCCCGGGCCTATACAATTTATGTATGGTATGCTTGTATGTATGTCTGCTTAACAATGGGATTTTAAAAATATTTTAAATTGTAAATTATTAGATTTGTCATGAACTGTTTTTATTGTGCTGTGAGCCGCCCCGAGTCTACAGAAAGGGGCGGCATACAAATCTAATAAATAAATAAATGAACGTTATCAAAGAAATACTCCTGCTTTGTCCAATTTACCTCACAACAACAGCCGCCATCTTGTGAGGTCATTTCCCCCTCCCCCTCCCCCAATATCAGCTTCTTCACTTTTATTCCATTGACAGGTTGGCATACAAACATACACAACACACACACACACAAACACACACTGCCCCATATCTATATTTTTTTATTTGTATGTCAAATTTAGATGTCCCTCTCCTTTTATTTTATTTATTTTATTTTTTTCCTAGTACCTTGCATGTGAATATTGTTATATCTAATGTTTCTTCTCGTTTTTTTCTTGTTACTAGCATCATGTATATTATTGTATCTTTACATATCTCCAATATGTACTTGACAAAACAAATAAATAAATGAAATAAGTAAACAGTGACTCTGGATGGTATACTATATACGGTATATATATATATATTACTTTCATTATCAGAAAATGTATTTTGTGGTGTGTGTATGTGTGTATAGATGGATATAGATGATATACATATAAATATAGATATAGAGCCATCACAATCTCCGGAACGTTTTAAAATATATTTTAAAACTACCCCATTAAAAAGTTACTAAGCTTTTGTCAATCGTTATTGACTTTGTCAGTGTAAAATCTCCATGCTTCTCTCTCTCTCTCTCTCTCTCTCTCTCTCTCTCTCTCTCTCTCTCTCTCTCTCTCTCTCTCTCCTCTCTCTCTCTCTCTCTCTCTCTCTCTCTCTCTCTCTCTCTCTCTCTCTCTCCTCTCTCTCTCTCTCTCTCTCTCTTTATCCATAGATATATAACCCCCCCCCCCCCCTATATCAATGTATCTATCTTTATCTCTATCTAACCATTTGTCTGAAGTGCCTAAGCACAGGATTGGACTAGAAGACCTCCAAGGTCCCTTCCAACTCTGTTCTGTTTCATTTTTGTCGGTGTTACTAGTCCTCATGAGGCCTGGCACTGGGTGGCTTGCATTCACTGGGTTTTGTACACTGGCTACTAAGTCCCATGTTGTCTTTTCAGTGGCCCCCATATGGCAGGCTCCCCCTTTTGCATCTTCCCTCACAGCTTCCATGCCCCCCCTATACACACCTGGTTGCCATGGGTCACTGACTCTGACCCAGCTGCACCGGTGTTGAGGCTTAGAGGAATCCAGAACATTAGAGAGCAAAGCCTAGAGTGGCCGAGCAAGAGCCCGGGTGTGGCAATTAAGTCTCTCTCTCTCTCTCTCTCTCTCTCTCTCTCTCTCTCTCTCTCTCTCTCTCTCCTCTTTCTTCTTGGGTTTCACCTGCAGGAGAACTTGAAGAAGACTTTTGCAAATGTGAAAAATCCCTCTCCCCGCCGCCCTCCCTTCCTCCATCCATCTCTCCTCTTCTCCCTCCCCTGCCTCTATTCTGCAGGAGAGTTTTTCTGCCTCAAACTCATAAAAGGCACCAACTTTCACGAGCCTGTTTTTTTAAATTTAATTTGTAAGATCAAAAAAAGCGGGCTACCAGGCTTCTAATTAATCAATGGAATTAATGTTTAAAAACCACGTAATATAATCATAGTTGTTTATTCTCTGAATCTCCTGAATTTAATCCATTTAAATTAATAAATGGTATATTAATAAAATATTTTACACGCACTCACGCACACAGCTCTTCTAAAATTATACACATTCAACCTCATTTACTGCGATAGGAAAAACATACCCAGAGCCCAGAAGGGGAAAAAAAGAAAAAAAATCATTTTTTTTCTACGGGTTCTACATACCTGACTGTACCTGTAGGAGCCCATCACAAAGAGTCAAGATGGCAGCTCTACTGTTGTGGAGGCCACAGGCACAACAACAGTAGAGTTGCCATCTTGACTCTTTTTATGGCTGTTCTGTCGGGCTCTCTGGTACACTCCTCCCAAAAATTCACAGGTACAAATTTCACACACACACACGTTTGAAAATTCAAAACAATATTCTTTATAATGAAAATTCACTTAAACTAAGCCCTCTTTTGGTATAGCAAAGAGCACTGGTCTCCAAACAAACTGGCAATTTGTACAAGTCCCTTATCAGTCCTGGGATACTTAGCTTGCAGCTGTGAGGCAATTCACAGTCCTTCTTTCACAAAGCGAAACACAACTTGCTTTGGTTTAGTTTCCAAGCGGGGAAAAATCAGCCCACAAAAGGTCAAAGTCAGCAAAGCAGTCATGAAGCACAACGATCAGATAATCCTCCACAATGGCCAAACCCACAGGCTGCTCTTTATAGCAGCCTCACTAATGACCACAGCCCCACCCAACCACAGGTGGCCTCATTTTCTTTGATAATAATCTCTCAGTTGTTGTTGCCTATGCATCGCTCTCCGCATGCGTGGCTGTATCATTAACTCTTGTTCTGAATCCAAGGAGGAGAGAGATAATTGATCTCCTTCTGAGCTGTCTGCCCCACTCTCCTCCTCCCTGTCACTCATGTCTTCTTGGTCAGAGGAGCCTTCATCAGCAGATTCCACCGGGGGCAAAACAGGCCCTGCAGCATGTGGATGTCTCCCCCACATCCACAGTCCTTGGGGCAGGAGCTGGGCCAGAGCTAACCCCAACAATGGGTATGGTTGAGTTTCCACCAGAGGCCTCAGGAAGGGCGAGAAGAAGAGAGAGTGAACAAGAGACCGGCATCGTTTTCAAATTCTTTATTGGCATAAATAATCCATACATAATTTTACCTCAACAGACACCTCACCGAAAAAGCACAAGGAACAAAAAGGAGGAGAAAAAAAAGAAGAAGAAAAAAACCAGGAGAAAACTCTGAAAACGTCCCATTCGCGTTTTTGTTTTATTTCGTTTTATATTTCGCACTCCCCTGCCACTTGCACTCCCACCAACAGCAGAAATTATAAATACTTTCCCTCATGTGTAGAAAAATTTATAAATGGTACTGTACAAATTTACAATCTGCAAGAAGAACAATAGTTTCAGTTTTGCTTTGCTCCGTTGTGGGGTTTTTTCCCCCCTCCTCGTCCACTTTGGGTGGAGTTTTTTAAAATCTTTTTAATGTGGGTTTCATTTTGTTTGCCTGAGAATATACATGGTTTGCTTGCTCGCTTGTTTCTAAGGATGAGGATTTGGCAACGACCGATATAAAAACAGATATTTGCGTATTTCATACAGCTAGTCCTTGACTTATAGCCAGCCAAAAAAAAAAAAAAAAAAGCATATTTGGCAAGGTGGGTTTAGGCTTATGACCATGAGATTTACTTAACGACAAGTTAAAAAAATTAGGTCCGTTTATGTGATGCCTCGACTTATGGCCGCAACAACTTATGTAGCTGGTGATCATACATTAAAAACAACCTGCATACAGTTAGTAGTCACTGAGTTGAATTAAATTAATTTTTTAAAAAAATGATGGCAAATTCCCGTGAACAGTTCTCTTGTGGACTCTGTTAAATTCTTCACTAACATTCTTCTGGCTGGTTTCTTTTTAAATTGAAAACAAAAAACCCAAATAATTGCGGCTTTTCCTGAGATTTGCCCTGGAGTGGATTCCAATAGAGTGTGGCGTTCCATTTTAAGATAAACATTGGTCAAAAAAATGAAGGGAACACTTAAACGACAGAATATAACTCCAAGTAAATCAAACTTCTGTGAAATGAAACTGTCCACTTAGGAAGCAACACTGATTGACAATCAATTTCATTTTTGCTGTCAGCACCATTCAACTTTGTACAGAACAAAGTATTCAATGAGAACATTTCATTCATTCAGATCTAGGATGTGTTCTTTGAGTGTTCCCTTTATTTTTTTGAAGCAGTGTATTTTACAGGTGTTACTTTGTGGGATTTGCTGTTCGGCTCATTTTATAAAGTCAAGCTGTTGCTACTGCAAATGCCTTTTTAAAAAAAAAATTAATAACTTAACAAGATTTCTGTTCATTTCACAAGAGGACCAAAGGCCTTTCTCTACTTAAATGGATGGAATTGAAGTAGATAAAAACTCTGGAGGCCATTTGGTGGGAGATGAATGGCCCTCTTCTTTCATTGCTTCCCAAACTCACCTCATAGTTGAGTGAAATTGTACTTTTTTTCCCCAGGACGAAAATAAAAGGTCGCGGGTTTACTGAACAAAAATGGACATAATATTCAATGTACATAAGTGGACTTGGTGGCAGAGGTGGGCTGCTCGGGGTTTGCAGAGGTTCAGGACAGGCGGGGGTTCTAGCTAAGGGAAGAGCCTTCTCTGTGGCAGCCCCAGCCCTCTGGAACCAACTCCCCCCGGAGATCAGAACCACCCCCATCCTCCTTGCCTTTCGTAGGTTGTTGAAAACTCACCTTTGCTGCCAGGCATGGGGAAATTTACACCCTCCCCTAACTATTGTTTTATGTATGGTTTGATTGGGTTGTGTGATTATTTTATTAATAAGGGTTTTTAAATTGTGTTTTTAGATATTGGATTTGTACTTTGTTATTATGTTTAAATTCAGTTCCTGTGGATTTATCTACCATGTCTGCTGGAAGTTTGTTCCAAGAATCTACTACTCTTTCAGTAAAATAATATTTTCTCATGTTGCTTTTGATCTTTCCCCCAATTAACTTCAGATTGTGTCCCCTTGTTCTTGTGTTCACTTTCCTATTAAAAACACTTCCCTCCTGGACCTTATTTAACCCTTTAACATATTTAAATGTTTCGATCATGTCCCCCTCCTTTTCCTTCTGTCCTCCAGACTATACAGATTGAGTTCATTAAGTATTTCCTGATACGTTTTATGCTTAAGACCTTCTGCCAATCTTGTAGCCCCCTCTTTGGACCCGTTCAGTTTTGTCAATATCTTTTTGTAGGTGAGGTCTCCAGAACTGACCACAGTATTCCAAACGTGGTCTCACCAGCGCTCTATATAGCGGGATCATAATCTCCCTCTTCCTGCTTGTTACACCTCTAGCTATGCAGCCAAGCATCCTACTTGCTTTCCCCACCGCCTGACTGCACTGTTCACCCATTTTGAGACATTATTGTTATTGTTGTGATTGCCCCGAGTTCTCGGAGAGGGGCGACATACAAATCTAATATATTTTTTTTAAAAAATTAGATTCTGTGCAGTTCGGAAAACCCCCAAATCCCACTCCTGCTGGCCCCGCCCACCCCTCCCCTCCCAGGATTCATCACGCGGACCATGCAGGGTGCATCTTTGCCCTCCATGAGGCTCAATGAAAGCCCCCAGAGCCCAGGGAGGACAGAAACGTCCCGCCATGGTCTAGGAGGCTGATTAGGCCATGCCCACCCAGCAACTGGGCAGAGAACCCCTTGCTAAAAATTTTTGAACCCCACCCCTGCTTGGTGGTTTATATAAAACGTGCATATATAAATCTCCTCAATTGCTCCATCGCAGTGCAGATGTCATCTTTTTAATCATGGAAAGCATAGGGGAAGAGGGGTGGGGGAGAGTTATTTTGCAGCGAAGGAATTAAATGGCAATTAAAATGGATCTTCGCAGGAATGCAGCTCTAGGCTCTGGAGGCCTCCTATTGCTTTCAAAGTGGGTGAAAGGTTCTTCCCCTGGAAATAAATATGTCGTGTGACTCATTCTTGACTTCAAGACCGACTCAGAGAACACAACGGCACAACCACGCTGCCCCCCTCCCTCCTCAGATGGGACTGTGTGTATATGTGACATTCACAAAGAGAATTATGATTTTTTTTTTTAAACAAAGGTGCTCCCTTATGTACAGAGGGCTTGATAATGTCTCCTGACTTTGATGCAATTGCAGGCAATTCTCATTAATTGGCCACAAAATCCAGCAGTTGTTTGAAGGTGCTGAATGAGTGGGGATTGTGACTAATCCTAAATAAAACTATTCTTCAAAGCACCTGAGGGTAGAACAAGAAGCAATGGGTGGAAACTAAACAAGGAGAGAAGTAACTTAGAACTAAGGAGAAATTTCCTGACAGTGAGAACAATTAATCAATGGAACAGAAGTTGTGAATGCTCCAACACTGGAAGTTTTAAAGAAGATGTTGGATAACCATTTGTCTGAAGTAGTGTAGGGTTTCCTGCCTAAGCAGGAGGTTGGACTAGAAGACCCTCCAAGGTCCCCTTCCAACTCTGTTATTTTTTGATAAGGGTGGAAAGGAAGCTTCCTGCCTGATTTATGACTACAGGTTCACAATACAATCAGACAGCTGTCCTTTATTACTACAATGTCGCTTGGCGGGACCCAGGGGAAGAGCCTTCTCTGTGGCGGCCCCCGGCCCTCTGGAACCAACTCCCCCCCAGAGATTAGAATTGCCCCCCCACCCTCCTTGCCTTTCGCAAGCTACTTAAAACCCCCCACCTCTGCCGTCAGGCATGGGGGAATTGAGATCCTCTTTCCCTCTAGGCCTTTACAATTCTATGCATGGTATGTATGTATGTATGTATGTATGTATGTTTGGTTTTTATATTAATGGGTTTTTAATCGTTTTTAATATTAGATTACCATTGTACACTGTTTTATTGTTGCTGTTAGCCGCTCCGAGTCTCCGGAGAGGGGCAGCATACAAATCCAATAAATAAATAAATAAATAAAATAAATTCCTCTTTTAACATCAGGAAAATTGCTGCCGTTTCATCTTATTGTTGCTGTTGTTATTGTTATTATTATTGTTGCTGTTGTTATTATTGTTGCTGTTGTTATTATTGTTGCTGTTGTTATTATTGTTGCTGTTATTATTGTTGCTGTTGTTGCTGTTGTTGTTGTTGTTATATTATTATTATTATTATTATTATTATTATTATTATTATTATACGTGGGGTTGTGGCTATTCCTGCATCCCTCCAGCCACACTATGATTTGGCCAGCTGGCTCGCAACGATGACCCATCCTGAGGCCAAATGGTGATCATTTTGTGACTTTCAACATTTTGTGACTTTGGACAAGCGAAGCCCATCGCGATCGTGTGCCCATGGCAAGCGGCAATCGGAGCTCGTGCCGTTTATCCTTGCGCCCTTCGCGGGTTCTCAAGATAAAAGAGAAATATTGGCAAGCAGGCCAAGAAAAAGAATTTTCAATCCAGAAGTTATTGATTAGCATGTGTACAAAGAGAGCATGCCACCAATCTGCGGATATTTTTTTTTGCTACTGGCTCGGAAGCCAGTGGGGATTTTCAAATGCCACTGCGTGGGCAGGAAAGGGGAGAAGAGAAGCAGCCGCAGTGGTGAAAAGCCAGAAGCACAAACACATTAGACTGTGTGTTTGTGTGTGTGCGCGTTTAGAGAATTAAGGGATCTAAAGGGGTTTTCCCCAGGACTGTTAATAAAGCAACCGGAGAATTAAGAAAGGAATGTGCAATGTGCGGCGCAGGGACAGAGTAGGAGCTTATGGGATGTGTGGATTAGAATACATCTGCTTTGTGTTTCTGTATTTGTGTGTTGGATTTCCACACCCGTTTTGTGTGTGGGTGTGTATTTGCTTTACTCAAAGGTAATCGGGGAAGGATCATCTCGGATTGTTCTGCCCTTGATAGCTTGAGTTGAGGTTCAGAGCAAGTCTATAGAGCCGTGTGTCTGTATGTGTTTCTCTCTCTGTGTGTGTAGGCACACACAAGTGGGTATACCCCTATTAGCATTGAAGGATATATGTAGCGAGAGTGACAGTTTGGCCTAGTGGTTAAGGCACCAGGTTAGAAATGGGGAGATGGTTTGGTCCGGGATCGCAGAGGAGGCTCCGGGGCAGGGCTCTGTCCCCGAGACTCCTTCAACCTCTCCAGAGGTCGCGTTTTGCGGTTGGTTCGGGTCCGGAAGGCCCGTTCCTGGAACAGGGGGCTTCCCAGAACCTGAGGAGCTGTCTCCGAAGCTCCGGAGGCAAGGGATCGCTCTGGAGAAGGAGAACCGACCCTCGAACTCCCAGAGGGCTCGGACATTTGTGATCCGTCCAGACCAGTGGGAAGCAAGAAAATAAAATGAAGAAGAACATAAGATTTTGAAAGAACAACTAAAGCAGAAGGAGAGTACAAACAAGAGAAAAGAAGACCCAAGGTAAAAATTTCATCATTAAATAATAAACTTGGAAGATTTGAGTAAACTGAACTTTTTAAATTAAAATGGCGAAAAAAGAAAGTTTCTCTGGAAGTCAAGACTTGACTTGAAGGCATAAAAATAAACAAATACAGGGAGACCTCGATTTAGGACAGTTCATTCACTGCTTGTTCAGAGTTATAACGGCAATGGAAAAAAGGAGACTTATGACCAGTTTTCGCACTTACGACCACTGGAGCATCTCCAGGACCATGTGATCAAACTTCAGATGCTTGGCAACTGACTCATTTTCATGACGGTTACAGTGTACCAAGGATCACGTGATCATAAGAACCTAAGAAGAGCCATGCTGAATCAGGCCAAAGCCCATCGAGTCCAGCATTCTGTGTCCCACAGTGGCCCACCAATTGTCCATGGGGATCTAGAGCAGAAAGAGAAGGCAAAAACCCTCCCTTTCCCTTGACCCCCAACAAATGGTATTCAATGGAACCCTGCCTGCCTCCACCAAGATAGAGGTGGCACTTGGACATCCGTTTCAATAACCACC
The DNA here is from genome assembly GCF_031021105.1 of Erythrolamprus reginae. Classification (NCBI taxonomy): domain Eukaryota; kingdom Metazoa; phylum Chordata; class Lepidosauria; order Squamata; family Dipsadidae; genus Erythrolamprus; species Erythrolamprus reginae. The sequence goes on along the minus strand of NC_091959.1, from coordinate 43,177,916 downwards.
TATGATACACTCGGCATCCATGAATCTGTCCAATCCTGCCTTGAAGCTATCCAGGCTGACAGCTGTCACGACCTCTTCTGGAAATGGATTTCATCAACCAACGACCCCTTGGGTGAAGAAATATTTCCCTTTATTTGTCCTCGCTTTCTTACCTGTGAGCTTTAGAAGTGCCCCCCTTGTCTTAGTATTGCACGATGGAGAAAATTTTTCCCTATCCACCTTTTCTATCCTATGCATGATTTTATACACTTCGATCAAGTCACCTCTTAAACCTAGTTAGGGCTGGAGGAAAAAAGTTTTGAAAAAAGCTGAATTTTCAGGTTCTTTTAGGGAGGGAAAAGGTGCATTTTATACTCCGAAAAACAGGGTAGTCTGGAATTGTTATGCAGCCATAAGAGGTCTTGAATGCCATTGAACTATATCTAGTCTTGCCCAGGGGCAAATGGGATGATTCCTGCGATAGAGATGTTGAGCAATGAAGTAGCTAATTTATACTCAAGACATATAAGCCCTTCATGGCACCAGACCGCCTTCTGCTGCACGAATCCCAGTGACCAGTTAGGTCCCACAGAGTGGGTCTTCTCCGGGTCCCGTCAACTAAACAATGTTGCTTGGCGGGACCCGGGGAAGAGCCTTCTCTGTGGCGGCCCCGGCCCTCTGGAACCAACTCCCCCCAGAGATTAGAATTGCTCCCACCCTCCTTGCCTTTCGTAAGCTTCTTAAAACCCACCATACTCTTTCCCCCTAGGCCTTTACAATTTTATGCATGGTATGTCTGTATGTATGTTTGGTTTTACAATAAGGGGTTTTAACTGTTTTAATATTGGATTGTCGTATGCTGTTTTACTACTGTTGTTAGCCACCCCGAGTCTACGGAAAGGGGCGGCATACAAATCCAATAAAATCATAGAAAAATCACAATCATTTGATGATTCTTCGCCCCTGAACTAAAGAACGTAAAACCTTCTAAGCCCAGACAATTTTCTTATCCTCTGTACTAAGCAGGGCAGCCTTTCTGTGAATTAAAAAAAAAAATCTGATACAACTCCCTGGAGCGGATCGAGGGGAAGGGGACGAGAGAGTCGACACTCACTCAACAGATCTGTAAATAAACTTGAGTCTCTATGGAGCTTGCTAATAAATCTGAGCTACCGGATAACCTTAGTCACGCCCTTGGAACTCCTATTAGTTGGCATTGTGGTGGTTTCCCCCCCTGATATTCTCTGTTTCTAAAGAGCGGGTTATTTTTAAACCGGATAAAAACCCATCGATAAAAAGAACAGGGTGGTAGAGGGCAGTGAAGCCGAAAACAACAGAGATCAAAGGAAGGGAGGGGAAGGGAGATTTGTTATTGATAATTTAAGACTTGGGGGAAATAAGGGTGGGGAATAAGAAAGGGTGATAAGAACATAAGCTGATATACTTGGCTTCTTTGGGACTGGAAGGGGGGTGCCGGCAAATTAACCAGACTACGGTGGGTTTTTTTTTAACCTGGTTGGATGCTAAAATGCAACATAGAAACATAGAATTGCTAAGATGTACCCAAATACCTCCCCAAATTGTTGGAAATGTAAAAGTGAAATAGGTTCTTACTATCATCAATGGTGGACATGTAATAAAATCCGGACATATTGGAGAATGATAGAAAAAATGATAAAAGAGATTACATTACATGAAATAGAAAAATCCCCTGAGTTTTATCTTTTAGGCATAGCTAAACAGAAATATAAAAAAGATATTTTCTTTCTGGCTGTACATACATATTTTAACAGCGGCCAGGATAGTGTATGCACAAAATTGGAAAGGGGAAGATATCCCCAAAAAAGAGGATGTAGTTAAAAAAAATTTGGACTGTGCAGAGATGGATATGATGACAAGAAGGCTGAATGATCAAGAAGAATCTGACTTTTATTCTATTTGGAACAAAGTTTATATATGGATAGATAAGAATAAAGTTCAATATAAAGTTAGGAAAACTGTATGAATATAATCCAAAGTTACTGATATTTTTAGCTGTTGATATTGTTTGTTGGGTTTTTTTTTCTTTTTTCATCAATTTAATTTTAAGTGTATTAGAATGTGTAAACAAAATTCTTCTTTTCAATTAGAATATCATTTTGACTTAAAGATTTAAGATTTTATCCTTTTTTCTGTATTAAAAATTGACTTCTAGAAAAGAGGGGTAATTGTAACCCCTACTATGTGTTTAAATGTTTGTAAGTTTGTATGTCTTTTTATTGAAAATTAATAAAGTTTTTTTGGGGGGGAAAAGAAACATAGGAGATTGACGGCAGAAAAAAGACCTCATGGCCTATCTACTCTGCCCTTATACTATTTCCTTGCAGAAGGTTAGCAGGTCTTGCAGCCTTGCAGAGCAATATTGACAGAATGAAAATGAGACCAGGACATAGATCTCTTGAGCACTTTCCTGCTTGAGCAGGGGGGTTGGACTAGAAGACCTCCAAGGTCCCTTCCAACTCTTGTTGTTCTGTTGGTGCACAATTTGAGCAGACGTAGCTCATCATGTCACACCAACCTGCCAAAATCCTCACCTTTTGCTGCCCTCTACCAGAGAGAAATCCATCAAGGCAGGCAAAGCTGGCATTTTCCTACTCAGGTGTGATTGTGGGTCCTTAGTCACATCCAAGACAGTCTCTTGGTCTGCAACAGCATATGGGAAGGATCTTGCAGGATGGGAAGAAGAGCTCAAGAATAGACAAGGGCCAAATAACCAGCAGTTGAACCAGTCCAATAATAATAATAATAAGTTTTCGGAGAGGGGCGGCATATAAATCCAATAAAACTTGAAACTTGAAACTTGAATAATAATAATAATAATAATAATAATAATAATAATAATAATAATACCAAAACCACCAGGAATATAAAAAGTGATTTAGAAGGGACCCTACTTAGCTTCTTAGATTGCAAAGGTGAAGGGAGAGGGGAAAATGTATTTTCAGATGGGCAAGATTCTATTAATATAACCTTACAATGATGTAGAATCAGTTAATCTGGATATGCTTCCTGTCTGGATTATCTCTTTTTGAAGGAAGAAGAAAGAAAGAAAGAAAGAAAGAAAAAAAGAAAGAAAGAAAGAAAGAAAGAAAGAGGAATGGAGGGAGGGAAGAATGGAGGGAAAGAAGGAAAGAAAGAAAGAAGGAAAATAAGGAAGAAAGAAAGAAAGAAAGAGGAATGGAGGGAGGGGAGAATGGAGGGAAAGAAGGAAAGAAAGAAAGAAAGAAAGAAGGAAAGGAAGGAAGGAAGAAAGAAAGAAAGAGGAATGGAGGGAGGGAAGAATGGAGGGAAAGAAGGAAAGAAAGAAAGAAGGAAAGGACGGAAGGAAGGAAAAAGAAAGAAGGAAAGGAAGGAAGGAAGAAATAAGGAAAGACAGAAGGAAAGAGGAAAAAAGGAACACAATTGTATCTAGCTTTTCTCACATTGGGATTTAAATCCCACATCTTCCCTCTCTCCCAGAAGGCGCACAAGAGGGCTAATCGCAACTTCAGACAATCGCACAAAGCCGAGAGGAGGTGCTCCCAATGGCATCGAGTTCTCATTTTTGGCAGACAGGGCACATAAAACCACATCATGCCGGTCAATCGCCGAAGGACATCAGCATTCCAGAACTAAAGACACCATAGGGAGCTGTGCAAACTCCAAGCTTCATTTATCAATTCACCTACCAGAGGATAAAGGAGGGTGAAGAGAGCTGAGTCAGCAGCTTGGAGCTTCCTTCCTTTGCTTCTAAAATCTTTAAAAACTGCCCCTAAAGGATGAAAGGTCCTGAATCCATGGGAAGGATGGCTTCATTCTAACACCACTCTATAAACATAGAAGATTCACGGCAGAAAAAGACCTCGTGGTCCATCTAGTCTGCCCTTATACTATTTCCTGTATTTTATCTTACAATGGATATATGTTTATCTCAGGCATATTTAAATTCAGTTACTGTGGATGGACAAACCACCTCTGCTGGAAGTTTGTTCCAAGGATCTACTACTCTTTCGATAAAATCATATTTTCTCACGTTGCCCCAACTAACCTCAACTAACCTCAGATTGTGTCCCCTTGTTCTAGGGTTAACTTTCCTATTCAAAACACTTCCCTCCTGAACCTTATTTAACCCTTTCACATATTTAAATGTTTTGATCACGTCCCCCCTTTCCCTTCTGTCCTCCAAACTGTACAGATTGAGTTCATGAAGTCTTTCCTGATAGGTTTTATGCTTAAGACCTTCCACCATTTTTGTAGCCCATCTTTGTAAAGGGTTAAATAAGGTCCAGGAGGGAAGTGTTTTTAATAGGAAAGTGAACACAAGAACAAGGCGACACAATCTGAAGTTAGTTGGGGGAAAGATCAAAAGCAACGTGAGAAAATATTATTTCACTGAAAGAGTAGTAGATCCTTGGAGCAAACTTCCAGCAGACGTGGTTGGTAAATCCACAGTAACTGAATTTAAACATGCCTGGGATAAACATATATCCATTGTAAGATAAAATACAGGAAATAGTATAAGGGCAGATTAGATGGACCATGAGGTCTTTTTCTGCCGTCAGTCTTCTATGTTTCTATGTTTCAATTTTATCCATATCTTTTTGTAGGTGAGGTCTCCAGAACTGGACACAATATTCCAAATGTGGTCTCACCAGCGCTCTATACAGCGGGATCATGATAAAGCCTTAATGAGACCATAGCCTAAATCCTGCGATACCAGTTTGCCAAGAAATGTTCTCTCCCATTTCAGGACAAACCTGCAGAAATTACATTTACGATGATTAAAATCTACTTGGCATCATGACAGCCAGACAACTGGTTGTAGAGATATTAAGCCAGCAACAAAAACTATTGGGAATTGACATGGCTCTTAAAAAAAAAAAACCTGGAACAACCAAGTCTGTTAAATCTCGGCCTTTTTAATTTCCTTGCAAGACAAGTGTAGTCTTGCTGGGGGGGGGGGGGAGTGTTTTCTAGAAATACCTTGTTGCTGACAGATAAGATAAAATCCAGCAGAAATGCCATTACTGAGGCCTCCTGCCCCCAAGCAGAAAGTCCATAGATATTAAAGGTTGGTGGAGCAGTGGTTAGAGTGCAGCACTGCAGGCTACTTCAGCTAACTGCTAGCTGCAGTTCAGCAGTTCAAATCTCACCCCCGTCTCAAGATGGATTCAGCTTTCCATCCTTCCGAGGTGGGTAAAATGAGGACCCAGATTGTTGGGGGACAATTCTGTAAACCACTTAGAGAGGGCTGCAAAAGCATTGTGAAGTGGTATGTAGGTCTAAGCGGTATTGCCCTTCCTTCCTTCCTTCCTTCCTTCCTTCCTTCCTTCCTTCCTTCCTTCCTTCCTTCCTTCGAAACATAGAAGATTGACGGCAGAAAAAGACCTCAAGGTCCATCTAGTCTGCCCTTATACTATTTCCTGTATTTTTATCTTAGGATGGATATATGTATATCCCAGACATCCATCCTTCCTTCCTTCCTTCCTTCCTTCCTTCCTTCCTTCCTTCCTTCCTTCCTTCCTTCCTCCCTCCCTCCCTCCCTCCCCTCCCTTCTCTTCCCTTCCCTTCCCTCCCCCTCTTTCCAGGTTGATTCAGCCTTCTGTCCTTCTGAGGTGGCTAAAAGGGGGACCTAGATTGAAGCTGATTCTGTAAAACGCTTAGAGAGACCTGTAAAAACATTATGAAGCGGTATATAAGTCTAAATGCTATTGCTATTCAACTTTCCTGACCTAGAGTTTAACGCTTTGTCCTAGAGATGGGGAGGCAAAAGAGATTGCCAGAAAGCTCCTTATCTCACACTGCAATTGCTTTGTGAAAAACAAAAGTTCCGAATACTTGGAGGGCGAAGCCCACCCACCCCAGCATGACAAAAATGTGGCAAGAAGAAGGCAACGTGGGCCCCCTGACATTGACACCAAACGCACATGAACTTTGGAGCTGGAAAAAATGTTAAAGACTGCTCTTCGGGGAACGAGGCGAGTCTTGTCAAGGGTCAAGAATGTCTGGACTCCGAAGGAAGGAAAAATGGACAGGTCCAATCAGATCCATCACATCTTTGGCTCCTTCAAAGCTCAAAATGAGCCTTAAGCAAAGGTTGGGTTTACAAGAGGCAGGAACCCAATGAAGATAATTACAAAATAGAGATTAGACCCTGTTAAAAAAGATAAGTGAGTGCCTGGAGCAAGAATGTGGAAGTAGCTTTTGCTATTTCACCCATTGCGATGTGGAAACCCAGGTGGGGTAAAAATGACTTTCTCCCGTAAATTAGTGCAATAAAGCATTTTCACACGCCTTGCCCACGAGACGTGCGGAGAACCTGGAACAGAAGAATGCAGCAAGGGCCGTAAAGAAAGAAAAACTGACAAGAGGCGGACAAAGGTGAAGGGATAGCGGTAACGGTGAGATTCAGGAAAAGGAGGATGAAGGGAAATGGGGAGGGGCGGCATACAAATCTAATAAATAATAATAATAATAATAATAATAATAATAATAATTATTATTATTATTATTATTTTCTCAACAGCGATGCACCAGATTTTTCTCATCTTATTTCTGCATTGACTTCCCTCCGTCTTATTTTGATTCCACTGTTTCTCAGATTTTCTACTGGGGCCAAGAAATTATAGACAGGGGACTGTAGTTGGTCTCTGAGTCTACTGAGAGAGAAAAAATTAAAACATCCCATTGGGGAGAAAACAATCCTAGCTAAGACTGAATATTGGGAACCATGCAACTAACTGTAATGTTCTGAAGAAGCTGTTTTTTCGGGAAGACAGGGCCACTATAGAAACATAGAACAGTGTTTCCCAACCTTGGCAACTTGAAGATATTTGGACTTCAATTCCCAGAATTCCCCAGCCAGCGAATGCTGGCTGGGGAATTCTGGGAGTGAAGTCCAGATATCTTCAAGTTGCCAAGGTTGGGAAACACTGACATAGAAGATTGACGGCAGAAAAAAGACCTCATGGTCCATCTAGTCTGCCCTTATACTATTTCCTGTATTTTATCTTAGGATGGATATATGTTTATCCCAGGCATGTTTAAATTCAGTGACTGTGGATGGACAAACCACGTCTGCTGGAAGTTTGTTCCAAGCATCTACTACTCTTTCAGTGAAATAATATTTTCTCACATTGCTTTTGATCTTTCCCCCAACTAACTTCAGATTGTGTCCCCTTGTTCTTGTTTTCACTTTCCTATTAAAGACACTTCCCTCCTGAACCTTATTTAACCCTTTAACCTATTTAAATGTTTAGATCATGACCCCCCTTTTCCTTCTGTCCTCCTGACTATACAGATTGAGTTCATTGAGTCTTTCCTGGTACGTTTTAGGCTTTAGACCTTCCACCCTTTTTGTAGCCCGTCTTTGGACCCGTTCAATTTAATCAATATCTTTTTGTAGGTGAGGTCTCCAGAGCTCTCTTGAAGAGTGTTTGGAGACTACCGATAGTCCAGAATGCATCCGCCCGAGCTGTCATAGGTGTTCCTTGATACACCCATATAACAGCAACACTCCGCGCACTGCACCGGTTCAAATATCCAAAAAGATATTGATCAAATTGAATGGGTCCAAAGACGGACTACAAAAATGGTGGAAGGTCTTAAGCAATTGGTCTCCGGTCACAATTCAAGGTGTTGGTTATTACCTATAAAGTTCCACATGGCTTAGGACCAGTCTATTTATGAGACTGTCTCCTGGGATATACCTCCCAGAGACCAATCAGATTGCAAAGGGAATTGGCCTCCTCCCGGTCCCAACGACTGAACAATGCAAGTTGATGGGCCTGCAAGGAAGCGCCTTCTCTGTGGCTGCCCCGATGTTATGGAACCAACTAAACCCCTGATGTCTGCACTCAGGGGTGGGCTGCTTCTCGGACTGGGGGGGAAGGCAGTGGGGAAGAGAAAATGGAGCTCCATCCAAGAGAACCCAATTTGCACTGAAAAACGTTGAAAGAAAATGCAACAAGTGAAGACCTGGCTTTGTGGCCAGACCTGGAGGCCATGAATGTGTCATCTTATCACGTCCAGCTGCAACTGTTCTGTATGCATATGCAATTGGATAATTCACTATGGTTTATTATGGGTTTTAATGTGCTTATTACTAATTATTTGACTTGTTTGTTGTCTGTACTATTTATTGTTGTAAGCTACACTGATTGGGCGACACAAAAGTCAAATAAATTAAATAATTAAATTAATTCAGCTCTCAGGCTTTAGTTTGTTGTTGTTGTGTTGTTGTTGTTGTGTACAGAAGAACTAAAGGCCAAGTAGGAAAAAGGCACAGCTCTTTGGCCCTGAAATTGATAGAAACATAGAAACATAGAAGTCTGACGGCAGAAAAAGACCTCCTGGTCCATCTAGTCTGCCCTTATACTATTTTCTGTATTTTATCTTAGGATGGATATATGTTTATCCCAGGCATGTTTAAATTCAGTTACTGTGGATTTACCAACCACGTCTGCTGGAAGTTTGTTCCAAGGATCTACTACTCTTTCAGTGAAATAATATTTTCTCATGTTGCCTTTGATCTTTCCCCCAACTAACTTCAGATTGTGTCCCCTTGTTCTTGTGTTCACTTTCCTATTAAAAACACTTCCCTCCTGGACCTTATTGAACCCTTTAATATATTTAAAGAAAACCCTCAAATGTCTTCGATGCAACCTTTTACAAGATTTGCAAGTAGCTAGATGCGATTATGCCACCAGAGTGGGAAGCCCAGGGCTTGGCTTAGAATAAGGACCTTCAAAAGTAGCAGGGTTGAAATAATTCAATTACGGTAATATCCTTTCTGATCGGAACTGCCCCCTATCCCTAATAATAAGCTCATCAAAACTGTCTGAAAACATTGTTTTTTAAAAAAATTCCAAAGCCACACCACCCGCCAGATATGAATTTATAATGCCCCCTGCGAATAAAACCAGGTGGTAGATGCAGAGGCCTAGGAACGCAGCCCGAAACACGTATGTGAAGTCTGCGTGTGGCATGCCATAGGTCTGGTCTTCTGCAATGGTCTGACATGTAGCAGCAGAGCACTGATGGAGAAAAAGGACTATCAAGATCTGGGCATGTCCCAACTCGGTTTTGCAAGGTGAGGAAGGCAGCGAAGAGGAAGTCCCAGACATGGTACGCAATGCCAGCGACGGATTTTAAAAACAAAACAAAACAAAATTTTAAAAAGCATCAGGCACCAAAAAGAACAAGATCACTTGAAAGCCAAGAACTGGCAGCTGCGGACGGCAGGTTAAGCTCAGGTCCGTATCAGGAAATTCGGCCGCAACCCGGTGAGAGTTGCCGGATACAAAAATTAAAATAAAATAAAAAAGGAGGTGAGGAATTTCTACCTCTCGTAGCTGAACCCAGAAAGGAAAGTTGGAGGGAACGCTCGACTGTGTGAAGGTTACTCAAGAATGAAGCTCTCCCTGGATGCTCTTCACATTTCCTTCTCTGCCTGATGGGATTTGGTTTTATGGGCAGCAATTTGAGGAGGGGTCATCTAAGCCATGGTTTATGGAGATTCTCAGCCATCCAGGACAGGTCCCGGAGGTCCCAAAGGTGCTTTTTTCGAAAAGGCAACTGGAATTCTTCGTGGGCTCCTGCAGTCACGTTCTCCAAACCCGACTGCAGGAAATACGACTTTAGTAACCGAGTAGTTGATGCATGGGACTCACTACCTGACTCTGTAGTATCATCCCCTAACCCCCAAAACTTTACCCTTAGACCACTGATGGTGAACCTTTTTTTCCCTTGGGTGCTGAAAGAATGTGTGTGAATTATCACGGATGTGCAAGTGGCCACACCCATAATTCAATGCCCAGGGAGGGTGAAAACAGCTTCCCCCACCCCTCTGGAGGATGGAAACAGTCTATTTCCCAGCTTCTGGTGGGCCCAGTAGCTCATGTATCGCCTTTCCCAGGCTCCAAAGGCTTCCCTGGAGATGGAGGAGGGTAAAACCGCCCCTCTGGAAGCCAAAAACGCCCTCCCAGAGCCTCTGTGTGAGCCAAAAATCAGCTGGCTGGCACACACATGCATATTGGAGCTGAGCTAGGGCAATGACTTGTGTGCCAGCAGATATGGCTCTGCGTGTCACCTATAGGTTCACCATCACTGCCTTAGACTATCCATTATTTATTTATTCATTTATTCAATTTTTATGCCGCCCATCTCCTTAGACTCAGGGCGGCTTACAACATGTTAGCCATAGCACTTTTTAAACAGAGCCAGCCTATTGCCCCCACAATCCGGGTCCTCATTTTACCCACCTCGGAAGGATGGAAGGCTGAGTCAACCTTGAGCCGGTGATGAGATTTGAACTGCTGACCTACAGATCTACAGTCAGCTTCAGTGGCCTGCAGTACAGCACTCTACCTGCTGCGCCACCCCGGCTCATCTCTATTGACCTCTCCCGATTCCTAAGTGGTCAGTAAAGGGCGTGCATAAGTGCACCAGCGTGCCTTTTGTCCCCTGGCCTAATGTCCTAATTTGAGGACATTTTGCTTCTCATCCCAGGAACTTGGAGAGCAGTCATGGGCTTACCTAGGTATGCCCATGTTTCACCAACACTCCGCAGTCTGCATTGGCTGCTGATCAATTTCCGGTCACAATTCAAAGTGTTGGTTATGACCTTTAAAGCCCTTCATGGCACTGGACCAGAATATCTCCGAGACAGCCTTCTGCCGCACGAATCCCAGCGACCGATTAGGTCCCACAGAGTGGGCCTTCTCCGGGTCCCGTCGACTAAACAATGTCGGTTGGCGGGCCCCAGGGGAAGAGCCTTCTCTGTGGCGGCCCCGACTCTCTGGAACCAACTCCCCCCAGAGATTAGAATTGCCCCTACTCTCCCTGCCTTTCATAAACTCCTTAAAACCCACCTTTGTCGTCAGGCATGGGGGAACTGAATCACCTCCCCCGGGCATGTACAATTTATGCATGGTATGTTTGTATGTATGTTTGTTTAGTAAATGGGTTTTTAAAAAATATTTTAAATTATATTTAGATTTGTCATGAATTGTTGTATCCTGCTGTGAGCCGCCCCGAGTCTGCGGAGAGGGGCGGCATACAAATCTAAATAATAAATAAAATAAATAAATAAACAAATAAACTTCTGATCAGAACAAAGTGGGCGGGACGGACCAGAACGAAAGTCCAAAGTTGCCTTTTGAAAAAAGCACCCTTGGGAACCATCTAACCCATTTAAAAAGCAACTCCATGGTGTCCTGTTGAAAATCACCCTCCTTGAACACGAAACAGCCTTCTCTGTTCTCCACGGTGCAGGCAATGAAACAGGAAATCCTGGTAAAGCAACCTAAGAAAAAATAACTATTCCAAAAAGAGAGAGAGAGAGAGAGAAAGAAATATCAGCATCCACTAATGCAAAATGGCTTTTCTGGGTAGCTCACAGTTGCCCCGTGGGAACATAGCTCAGGGCTGGGGGCCACCAGGTGCTTCCAGACCGGTAGCAAGGTGGGCTACCATTCGGCCTCTGGTTCTGCTTCACGTTCTCCGTCCTACATTCCATCCACGCCATGGAACGGGGTTCCATTCTTCTCCCCCACCTCCGAGACGGCGCTTGAGTTTCCTCCTGCTGTCCTGACTTCAGGTCCGTTGTTTGAAAGGGAAAGATGAGAGCAGCACCTTCTTCGATCCCCCCGGGACATTTCAAAGTTGGCCACACCCTTCCAGTCTATGGGCGAGGACAGAGGAATTGGAGAAAGGGAAGGAAGAGGGATGTGAGAAAGGCACCAATCCTCTGATTCACAGCCTGGAAAGAGAGAGGGGGGGAGGGAGGGAGAGAGAGGGGGGAGGGAGGGGAGAGGGGGGGAGGGAGAGAAAGAGGGAGGGAGGGACGGATGGAGAGAGAGAGGGAGGGAGGGAGAGAGAGAGAGGGAGGGAGGGAAGGATGGAGAGAGAAAGAGAGAGGGATGGAGGGAGAAGGAGAGAAAGAAAGGGAGAGAGGGAGAGAGAGGGAGAGAGAGAGGGAGGGGGAGAGAGAGAGAGAGGAAGAGAGAGAGGGAGGGGGAGAGAGGGAGGGAGGGAGGGAGAGAGAGGGAGGGAAGGATGGAGAGAGAAAGAGAGAGGGAGGGACAGAGGGAGAGAGAGGGGGGAGAGGGAGGGAGAGGGGGAGGGAGGGATGGATGGAGAGAGAGTGAGAGGGGGGAAGGAAGGAAAGAGGGAGGGAGGGAGGGAGAAAGAGAGGGAGGGAGGGTGGGAGGGAGGGACAGAGGGAGAGAGAGAGAGAGGGAGGGAGGGATGGCGGGGAAAGAGAGAGAGAGAGGAGAGAACACGAGTCAAACAGGGAATGACATTCACACTGAAACCACCATAAAGTTCTTCTGATGTTGCCTTCAACTGGCATCCAGGCCAGGAATGGGACAGGCTCAAGTTGCCTTTATGTATGATAAAGGTAAAGGCTCCCATCCTACATGCGTGTTAGTCATTCCCCACTCTAGGGGGCGGTGCTCATCTCCATTTCAAAGCCAAAGAGCCAGCACAGTCTGAAGACATCTCTGTAGTCATGTGGCCGGCATGACTAAAAGCCAATGGCGCACGGAATCCCACCAAGGGTGGTCCCTATTTGTCCACTTGCAATTTTTAACATGCTTTCAAACTGCTAGGTTGGCAGAAGAAGCTGGGACAAGTAACGGGAGCTTCACCCCGTTACGCGGCGCGAGGGATTCGAACCATCGAACGGCCGACTTTTCCGATTGACAATTGTCTTTTCCCACGGTCTTAGGCAACCCCTGTGAAATGGTCGTTCGACCCCCCCCAAAGGGATCCCGACCACTGAGCTAGAAAATCATCTGTGTGGAATCAGTGACAGCTCTTAACCACCATGTAGTCCAGGGGTCCCCAAACCTGGCAACTTTAAGACTTGTGGACTTCAACTCCCAGAATCCTCCAGCCAGGGCTCTGGCTGAAGAATTCTGGGAGTTTATTGATTGATTGATTGATTGATTTTGTCCAATACACAATGAGAGTTTTAGTGGGTATACACATAGTAAGATACATAATGAAGGTTATAGAGGAGATACTCATAGTAAAATAAGTCTAAGAAAGAATAGAAGAGAAGATATAGGAATAGAACATATCAATGAAAGAATAGAAGAAGAGATATAGGAATAGAAGAAAGGTATAGGAGATATAGGAGAGCAATAGGACAGGGGATGGAAGGCACTCTAGTGCACTTGTACTCGCCCCGTACTGACCTCTTAGGAATCTGGATAGGTCAACCGTGGATAATCTAAGGGTAAAGTGTTGGGGATTTGGGGATTTATTTATTTATCTATCTATCTATCTATCTATCTATCTATCTATCTATCTATCTATCTATCTATCTATCTATCTATCTATCTATTAGATTTGTATGCTGCTCTCAGGGCGGCTAACAACAGTAAAAAACAATATAAACAAATCTAATATTAAAAGTAGTTTAAAAACCCCAATTTAAGAAACCAATCATACATACAAACATACCATGTATAAATTCTATAAACCTAGGGGGAAGGGAATGTCTCAATTCCCCCATGCCTGGCGACAGAGGTGGGTTTTAAGGAGCTTACGAAAGGCAAGGAGGGTGGGGGCAACTCTGATATCTGTGGGGAGCTGGTTCCAGAGGGTCGGGGCTGCCACAGAGAAGGCTCTTCCCATGGGTCCCACCAGATGACATTGTTTAGTCGACGGGACCCGGAGAAGGCCAACTCTGTGGGACCTAACCGGTTGCTGGGATTCATGCGGCATTAGACGGTCCTGGAGATATTCTGGCCCGAAGCCATGATGACACTATGGAGTCCACAAGTCTTAAAGTTGACATGTTTGAAGACCTCTGATGTGGTCAGACCTTCTTCTCCAGCCTGGCCCTGCAGGTTTCCAATCAATAAACGTCCTCAATCCCTCAAAACCAATGAAGCCTCCAAGGGGGACTCTGCTTGGAATGGAAAAGAGAGGCAGGAGAAGGCTCGGCAATGAGACATCCACCGTTACATGGTGGTGAAGCTTTCTGCTGACCTCCAGGAGGGAAGAAGGATCACCATCTCTGCAGACCACCACCACCACTACCACCACGCTGAGCCAGATCCAAACAGACCCCTCCAGGACTTTGAAACGGCTCAAGTGCCAGCAGATATGGCTCCATGTGCCACCTGTGATACCCATTTATTTATTTTATTTATTTATTAGATTTGTATGCCGCCCCTCTCCATAGACTTGGAGCGGCTCACAACAGCAATGGAACAAATCTAATAATTTAAAAATATTTTTTAAAAAACCATTATTAATCAGACATACCATACATAAATTGTATAGGCCCGGGGGAGATATCTCAATTCCCCCATGCCTGGCGGCAAAGGTGGGTTTTAAGGAATTTACGGAAGGCAAGGAGGGTGGGGGCAGTTCTAATCTCTGGGGGGAACTGGTTCTAGAGAGTCGGGGCCGCCACAGAGAAGGCTCTTCCCCTGGGACCAAACGATATTGTTTAGTCGACAGGACCCGGAGAAGGCCCGCTCTGTGGGACCTAATCGGTCGCTGGGATTCGTGCGGCATAGGTTTGCCATCACTGCCTTAACCGATCGAGTCTCAAACCCTGATATGCCACATTATCTTTACGGCTTGAACAACAGTGGACAATTTGGGAGGAAATTTGGAATTTTGTTTTTAATATTTAAAACAAATAGGGACAATTCCTTCTTTCAGGTGCCTCTTCCTCTCCTCTTGCCTTGTAAAGAAGAGCGATGGAATGCAGGGCTCACTCCAGCTGTGAGCAGACAGTTGGCCTAGCAACCCGCTCCATGTGCGATTGTGCGTGTGTGTTAGGGACTGCCTGAAATCTATACCCTAGGGAGATCTGTAAACAGCCAGAACAGGAAAGAGCACTGCGGGGGGTTTCCCCCAGCCCCCCACCCCACAAAAGCCAGATATTTCACCGTTGCTTAGCTGCTAGTAATCCTTGACCTAAATGCACAATTGCGTCAAATGCTCGACGTTCGATTCTGCCAAATTCTCACTCTCAAAAACTCATTTGGAGATATAAAGGTGTATCTCCTATACCTTTCTTCTATTCCTATATCTCTTCTTCTATTCTTTCATTGATATGTTCTATTCCTATACCTTCTTTTCTATTCTTTCTTAGATATATTTTACTATGAGTATCTCCTCTATAACCTTTATCATGTATTTTACTATGTGTATATACATACCACTAAAACCCTCATTGTGTATTGGACTAACTAACTAACTAACTAACTAACTAACTAACTAACTAACTAACTAACTAACTAAACAAACAAACAAACAAACAAACAAACAAACAAACAAACAAACAAACAAACAAACTGTGCGGTAACAAAGCAAACTACCCAGCAAATACAGAAAGCACAGAGGAGACAAGACCTACGTACAGGTATCTGTTGACCTACGACCACAACTGAACCCAAAATTTCTGTTGCTAAGCCAGACGTCGGCGAAGTGAGTTTCGCCCCCGATTTTGCGACCTTCTTCTACCGTAGCTGTTAAATGAATCACTGCGGTTGCTCAAATACTAACACAGTCGTTAAGGGAATCTGACTTGCCCATTGACTTTGCTCGTCAGAACCATAGAAACATAGAAGATTGATGGCAGAAAAAGACCTCATGGTCCATCCAGTCTGCCCTCATACTATTTCCTGTATTTTATTTTAGGATGGATCTATGTTTATCCCAGGCATGTTTAAATTCAGTGACTGTGGATTGACCGACCACGTCTGCGGGAAGTTTGTTCCAAGCATCTACTACTCTTTCAGTCAAATAATATTTTCTCACGTTGCTTCTGATCTTTCCCCCAACTAACTTCAGATTGTGTCCCCTTGTTCTTGTGTTCACTTTCCTATTAAAAACACTTCCCTCCTGAACCTTATTTAACCCTTTAACATATTTAAATGTTTCGATCCTGTCCCCCCTTTTTCCTTCTGTCCTCCAGACTAGACAGATGGAGTTCATGAAGTCTTTCCTGGTAAGTTTGATGCTTGAGACCTTCCACCATTCTTGTAGCCCGTCTTTGGACCCGTTCAATTTTAGCCATCTCTTTTTGTAGGTGAGGTCTCCAGAACTGAACACAGTATTCCAAATGTGGTCTCACCAGCACTCTATATATCGGGATCACAATCTCCCTCTTCCTGCTTGTTATACCTCTAGCTCCAGCCAAGCATCCTACTTGCTTTCCCTACCGCCTGACTGCACCATTCACCCATTTTGAGACTGTCAGAAATCACTACCCCTAAATCCTTTTCTTCTGAAGTTTTTGCTAACACAGAACTGCCAATGCAATACTCAGATTGAGGATTCCTTTTCCCCAAGTGCATTATTTTACTTTTGGAAACATTAAACTGCAGTTTCCATTGCTTTGACCATTTATCTAGTAAAGCTAAATCATTTGCCATATTACAGACGCCTCCAGGAATATCAACCCTATTGCACACTTTAGAGTCATCGGCAAATAGGCAAACCTTCCCGACCAAACCTTCCCCTATGTCACTCACAAACATATTAAAAAGAATAGGACCCAGAACAGACCCTTGTGGCCCACCGCTTGTAACCTGTCTCTGCTCAGAATACTCGCCATTAACAATAACTCTCTGATGTCTACGCTTCAGCCAGCTGCAAATCCATTGAACTGACTGGGGAAAATAGAACATCCCTGCTCTGCACTTCCAAGGCTTAGCTGGGTTGCCCTGGCTAGAGAAAGGGGGGTGGCAATCACACAGCCAGGGGCCCAGGGAAGAGGAGAGGAGAGGGGGGTCTTCCTCCGCCTTACTCTGCTGACTTCCAGAAGTGGCCAGGGTGGGACAGGCGGCGGTTCCGCTTTGGCAGTTTCTCCAGCATCTCCATCAGTTTGGTGAAAGTGGGCCGCTCCTCCTGCTCGTAGGCCCAACAGAAGAGGAGGATGTCCTGCGAAGAGAAGAGAAGGAGAGGGCTATGCGAGGAGAAAGAGAGAGTGGGGTAGAGGGAGGGAGGGAGGGAGGGAGAAAAAAGGGGGAGACAAAGAAAGAGAGACAGGGAGATAAAGAAAGAGGAAGGGAGGAAGGAAGGAAAAAGGGGGAGATGAAGAAAGAGAAGAAAGAAAACAAGAGAGGCAAAGACAGAGAAAGAGAGAAAGGCTGAGACAAACAGGGAAATGAAGAGTTAAAGAATCAGAGAAACACAGAAAGGAAGGAAGGAAGGAAGGAAGGAAAAAAGAAAGGAGAGGGGAAAGAAAGGAGAGAGGAAAGAAAGAAAGAAACAGAAAGAAAGGAAGGAAGGAAGGAAGGAAGGAAGGAAAGAAGGGAAGAAAGAAAAAGAAAGGAAGGAAGGAAGGAAGGAAGGAAGGAAGGAAGGAAGGAAGGAAGGAAGCCCAGAAACTATGCCATATGTGGGCAGCCAAACCACTCTGAATTGATGGCAACTGCAAATGTCCAAACCTGGCGTATGTTTTCACCACCAGTGTTGCTTCAGAAAACCAAGCACCTCCCTCCCTCCCACTCTTCTAACTTCTCCTCAGCCCTGCTAGTCCTCAGGATTGTAGCCTAAGAACTGCAGCCTCAGGACTGACAAACCAGGACCCATTTATTGTCTCTGCTGAACAGCCAATATCTATCGGGCTTCAGTTTAGCCCCGAACTTTTCCTGTGTTCAGCTGATCCTCTTGAATCGGTGGCGAGGACTTAAAACCCTCGTGAATTGGCTGAGAATTTAAACCACTAGTGCCAGGGTTTACTTTTATGTGAGTGTTTGAGAGGGTCATTAGACCCGTTTTATGAATTGAAGCCAATTTGCATGCAAGATTTTAAAAAAAGCTTTAGGTGAGCAAACTCGGGGCTAAAAATCAGCAACCTTCCTTCCCAGAAATAATTGTGTCTCTTTCTCCTTTGTGGGTGGGAGGTTTGTGAACCCACCCAGAGTTAGAGAGCAGAGTTCCTTCTCTCCTTCTCTACTCTCTATTCTCCAAGGTCTGAAATGCCTTGCTCACTGGAGGTGAGGCTGGCCTATTCATTCACAGGAGGATCCCATCTTCTCTTTCCCTTCCTCCTCAACACACTTCGATTTATTTGTTTTATTTGTTTGTTTTGTCAAGTACGTATTGCTAGTATACAACGATATTATATTCATATACATGATACTAGGTGTTGTGGTTAGCTCTGGCCCAGCTCCTGCCCCAAGGACTGTGGATGTGGGGGAGACATCCACATGCTGCAGGCCTGTTTTGTCCCCGGTGGAATCTGCTGATGAAGGCTCCTCTGACCAAGAAGACATGAGTGACAGGGAGGAGGAGAGTGGGGCAGACAGCTCAGAAGGAGATCAATTATCTAGCTCCTCCTTGGATTCAGAACAAGAGTTAATGATACAGCCACGCATGCGGAGAGCGATGCATTGGCAGCAACAACTGAGAGATTATTATCAAAGAAAATGAGGCTACCTGTGGTTGGGGGGGGCTGTGGTCATTAGTGAGGCTGCTATAAATAGCAGCCTGTGGGTTTGGCCATTGTGGAGGATTATCTGATCGTGTTTCGTGACTGCTTTACTGACTTTGACCTTTTGTGTGCTGATTTTTCCCCGTTTTGAAACTAAACCAGAGCAAAGTGTGTTTCACCTTGTGAAAAAAGAAGGACTGTGAATTGCCCCACAGCTGCAAGCTAAGTATCACAGAACTGATAAGGGACTTGTACAAATTACCAGTTTGTTTGGAGACCAGTGCTCTTTGCTATACCAAAGGAGGGCTTGGTTTAAGTGAATTTTCATTATAAAAAACATTGTTTTGAATTTTCAAACATGTGTGTGTCTGAAATTGTATCTGTGCATTTTTGGGAGGATTCTACCAGAGAGCTCGACAGAACACTAGTAAGAGAGAAACATTAGGACAGGGGACGGAAGGCACGCTGGTGCACTTATATACAGCCCTTACTGACCTCTTAGGAATCGGGAGAGGTCAACAGTGGATAGACTAAGGGTAAAGTTTTGGGGGTTCGGAGATGATACTACAGAGTCAGGTAGTGAGTTCCATGCATCAACTACTAGGTTACTAAAGTCGTATTTCCTGCAGTTGAGTTTGGAGTGATTTATTTTAAGTTTGTATCTGTTGTATGCTCATGTGCTGTTGCGGTTGAAGCTGAAGTAGTCGTTGACAGGAAGGACATTGTAGCAGATGATTTTATTTATTTGTTTGTTTGTTGATTTAATTTGATTTGATTTGTATGCCGCCCCTCTCCATAGACTCGGAGAGATTTTATGGGCTATGCTTAGGTTGTTGTTAGAAAGTTCTAAGCTTTCTAAACCTAGGGTTGTATGTCTAGCTGTGTCAGGTATTCTGTTGCGAGTGGAGGAGTGGAGGGATCTTCTCGTAAAGTATCTCTGGACATTTTCTAGAGTGTTTATGTCCGAAATGCGGTGTGGGTTCCAGACAGATGAGCTGTATTCAAGGATTGGTCTGCTGAAAGTTTTGTATGCTCTGGTTAGTACTGTGAGATTACCAGAGCAGAAGCTATGTAGGATTAGGTTAACAACTCTTGAAGCCTTTTTGGCGATGTTTTTGTAGAGGGCTTTGGCACTTAGGTCATTTGATATGAGTATTCCAAGGTCTTTTACGGAGTGAGGGTAGAAGTATTTGTGGAAGACCTCATGGGCAGGGTGAGAGAATCACTCCAAGCCCCCCTAAATCCATGCCACATTACAGAACTGCTCCTCAAACACTGAATGCTGAAATAATGGGGCTTTGACTAGCACTGAGATTGTTCTCTAGTTTAGGCAATGACATATTTGCAAGTAAACAACCAGGCTCAGAGAGCCCCCAGGCTCCCTTGCTGATCTGCCTTTCTTCTCCACTCCCTACCACCCCTTCACCCGAAAGTCACCTACTGAAATCTCCTTCGCCATGCCGATCTGGCTGAGGTTCGGCTTCATCCCTCGGCCCACCTGCCAAATTATTGCCTCGGCTGGTTGGGTCTTGAACGGCCATTCCCGGGCGTAGAGTTCATACCAGACAGTTCTGTGGAGGCAAAGCAGGAGGACAAGTTAAGTGTTTGAGGCACTGGAAGCACTCCCTCTCACCATCGAAGCGAGACGGTTAGAAGATTGCAGAGGACATCCGGGTATGCTTAAAGGAGTACGGAAGGGCCTACTCTGTGTTTTGTCTCAGTGGTGTTTTGACTCAGCATGTGCAACAAAGACAAATTCCTTGTATGGCCAATCACACATGTCCAATAAATTTCTATTCTATTCTATTCTATTCTATTCTATTCCATTCTTCATTCTTATTCTGTTCTATTCTAGTCTGCTCTAATTCTCTTCTCTTCTCTTTTCTCTCTTGTGCTCTAATTCTATTCTATTCTTCTCTCTTCTCTTCATTCTTGTTCTGTTCTGTTCTATTCTATTTTAATTCTACTCTAATTCTATTTTGCTCTCATTTTTAGTGATGGGCGAACCGAACTCGCACAATTCGGGTCCGCACCGAATTTTGCGGTGTTCGGTATGCCGAACATGAACACGACATTTTTTCAAACTTCGGGCAAAGTTCGGGGTCATGTTCGGCGTTCGGAGCTTTGACATCATTGGCAGGTTGCTAAGGACACTAAGGTGATCACTTCCTGGATTCCATGGAATCCAGGAAGTGATCACCTTGGCATCCTTAGCAACCTGCTGGTGACGTCAAAGCTCCGCCCCCGGAATCTCTTCGTGGGAGGGATTCCCTGTTCGGGTTCGAGTTCGGGTTTGGTTTGGGTTTGGCCGAATTTTGCGTAAAGTTCGTCCGAACTTGCCGAACACGAACACCGTTGAGTTCGCCCATCACTACTCATTTTCTTCTCTTCTCTTTATTCTTATTCTGTTCTATTCTATTAGGCTCTAATTCTATTCTATTCATTCTTATTGTATTCTATTCTATTTATTCTTCTTCTATTCTTATTCTATTCTACTCCATTCTGCTCTAATTTTCTTCTCGTCTCTCCTCTCTTCATTCTCATTCTGTTCTATTCTACTCTAATTCTATTCCATTTTATTCTGCTCTGATTCTATTTTGCTCTCATTCTATTCTATTTTCTTATTCTATTCCATGTATTCGTATTCTATTCATTCTTATTCTATCCTTATTCTTTTCTATTCTATTCCTTATTGGTTTGGAAGTGCGTGCTTCACGCTTGTGTGCTTTGTGTTTCACCATCATAGAGCCAGAGTGGCGCAGCAGGTAGAGTGCTGTACTGCAGGCCACTGAAGCTGACTGTAGATCTGAAGGTCAGCGGTTCAAATCTCATCACTGGCTCAAGGTTGACTCAGCCTTCCATCCTTCCGAGGTGGGTCAAATGAGGACCCGGATTGTGGGGGCAATATGCTGGCTCTGTTAAAAAAGTGCTATTGCTAACATGTTGTAAGCCGCCCTGAGTCTAAGGAGAAGGGCGGCATAAAAATTGAATAAATTGAATTGAATTGAATCATGCCTGCTTTTTCACCCCCTGTGCATGTGCAGAGGGTTAAAAAAAGAGAAAATGGGTAGGTGGAACCACTATCATTTCTTCAAAGCAGCTGGCTTGTCTTCTGGAGAGGTGGAAAACGTTGTGGTTGGCTATGTGCCCACGGTGGCAGTCATTTTGCGAGAGCGCCTGCAGCAGTTTCTTAAAAACGCCAAACGAACTTGCATTTGCAAATGACGGATGATGGCCTTGAAGCCAGCTTTGATTCGAGATCCACATAAATAGATATTCTCCAGGACGATCTGATCTCAAAGGCCCCGTCCTTTCGGCCTCCTTATTATAAATCTTTAGAAATGTGCAGTCATTTAGTCAATAACAATGGACGTTCCAATCAAAGAAGCAGAGTAATTAAATCTGATTTGTATATAAATGTAAAAGGACATCACGCATTAAACGGGCTATAAAAATGGCTTACGTTTGAGCAAACACAACATTTTGCCTTGGCTATTTTTATATCTAGTGTGTCAAGCATATTGCCTGGATTCAGCTTTTGTGGTCCATGAACTGTTGTGGTTAGCTCTGGCCCAGCTCCTGCCCCAAGGACTGTGGATGTGGGGGAGACATCCACATGCTGCAGGCCTCTTTTGCCCCCCCGGTGGAATCTGCTGATGAAGGCTCCTCTGATCAAGAAGACATGAGTGACAGGGAGGAGGAGAGTGTGGCAGACAGCTCAGAAGGAGATCAATTCTCTAGCTCCTCCTTGGATTCAGAACAAGAGTTAATGATACAGCCACGCATGCGGAGAGCGATGCATAGGCAGCAACAACTGAGAGATTATTATCAAAGAAAATGAGGCCACCTGTGGTTGGGTGGGGCTGTGGTAATTAGTGAGGCTGCTATAAATAGCAGCCTGTGGGTTTGGCCATTGTGGAGGATTATCTGATCATTGTGTTTCGTGACTGCTTTACTGACTTTGACTTTTTGTGTGCTGATTTTTCCCCGCTTTGAAACTAAACCAGAGCAAAGGGTGTTTCACTTTGTGAAAGAAGGACTGTGAATTGCCTCGCAGCTGCAAGCTAAGTATCACATAACTGATAAGGGACTTGTACAAATTACCAGTTTGGTTGGAGACGAGTGCTCTTTGCTATACAAAAAGAGGGCTTAGTTTAAGTGAATTTTCATTATAAAGAACATTGTTTTGAATGTTCAAACGTGTGTGTGTCTGAAATTTGTACCTGTGAATTTTTGGGAGGAGTCTACCAGAGAGCCTGACAAAACATAAACTAGGATATATTCCCAACTGATTAAGTCAAACAAACCATGGCTTACCACAATAGAAGAACAGAAAATGCCTTTTGTATAGTTTTTTTCTTAAGCTACTGTGCAAACCCAGCTATGGAGGTCTGCAAGCTATTGTGTACTATTTACTTTTCTTAAAAGTAACCATTATCAAGACATATTTATATTAAAAAGTTGCTTTATTTTGCTTTATCCAAGATTCACCAAATCCCCTGCAATAGAACATAATTCTTTATTGGCCAAGTGTGATTGGACACACAAGGAATTTGTCTTGGTGTATATGCTCTCAGTGTACATTATTATCATTATTATTATTTATTAGATTTGTATGCCGCCCCTCTCCGAAGACTCGGGGTGGCTCACAACAATAATAGAAACAATATAACAGTGAAACAAATCTAATATTAAAAAATAAAACATATATAAAACCCCAGCAATTAAAACCATACAACACATACATACCAAACATAAAATATAAAAGCCTGGGGGAGGGTGTCTCAGTTCCCTCATGCCTGGCGATATAGGTGGGTCTTGAGTAATTTGTGACAGACAAGGCGAGTGGGGGCCGTTCTAATCTCTGGGGGGAGTTGATTCCAGAGGGCTGGGGCCGCCACAGAGAAGGCTCTTCCCCTGGGGCCCGCCAAACGACATTGTTTAGTCGACGGGACCCGGAGAAGGCCAACTCTGTGGGACCTTATTGGCCGTTGGGATTCGTGCGGTAGAAGGTGGTTCCGGAGGTATTCTGATCCAATGCCATGTAGGGCTTTAAAGGTCATTACCAACACTTTGAATTGTGACCGGAAACTGATCGGCAGCCAATGCAGGCCATGGAGTGTTGCAGAAACGTGGGCGAATCTAGGGAGCCCCATGATGGCTCTCACGGCCGCATTCTGCACGATCTGAAGTTTCCAAATACTTTTCAAAGGTAGCCCCATGTAGAGAACGTTGCAGTAATCGAACCTCGAGGTGATGAGGGCATGAGCGACTGTGAGCAATGACTCCCTGTCCAAGTAGGGCCACAACTGGTGCACCAGGCAAACCTGGGCAAACGCCCTCCTTGCCACAGCCGAAAGAAAAAGATACATTTGTCAAGAATCATGAGGTACAACACTTAATGATTGTCATAGGGGTCAAATAAGCAATGAAGAAACAATCAATATTAATAAAAATCACTTTCTTAAAATTTCTTATCAAGTGAAAAGTTAGTGAGATGCATCTTATTCTAAAAGCCATCATGAGCCAGATAATCTTTAGACATCCTATCTACCTAAGATGGGATCTTCATATAATTTTTAACTGTCACGGCTTTTCCTAAAATGATGATGAAATGTGCTAATAATCTTCTGAGCGATAACCCTGAAGCACACACGCCTTCCATTCATCAGGATTGGCCAAGAAAAAGAGAAAGGCAATTCATATCTCCTCCAACTTTGAATTCAGCAGGACCCGCTTAGAATCGCATCCTGTATTTATTTATTAATTATAGCCGCCAAACTCCGACAGCCTCCAAGATTGTGAAGGAAATCATGCAGATCAACCTAAGCGGTAGCTGAAGGTCATTTCGCAGATTGAAAAATCCCTACCCAAGAGGTAATTTTGTGCAGAAATGATGAGAATCCCTTGCGCTATTTTTTTTAAATTTTGGGGAGGGGGGCGTAATGAGTGCGCGCAATAAAAATGCCTCAATTAAAACAGCTCCTTCTGCCAGTGAAATTAATCTTTTTCTCCCCTTTGCGATGACACCTCCAATATGTTTTTCCCATGCATGGCTAAACATCCAGTATTGAGTTTTGGAGAAGTTACCTTAGATTCAATACTCTGTTTATTTATTTGCTTTTTCTTTTTCCAATTGGCCTTCATTTTATTTATTTTTATTTATTTATTCTTTGTCCAATATACAATACATATGGAAGAGAATAGACATTAAGTAATATATATAAAGATAGAAAGTAAAAAAGAAGAGAAGTAGATGGGAGGGAGAGAATATATATGATATAAGAGATAAGGAGAGAATATATATATGTATATATGTATATATGTATATATGTATATATGTATATATGTATATATGTATATATGTATATATGTATATATGTATATATGTATATATGTATATATGTATATATGTATATATGTATATATGTATATATGTATATATGTATATATGTATATATGTATATATGTATATATGTATATATGTATATATGTATATATGTATATATGTATATATGTATATATGTATATATGTATATATGTATATATGTATATATGTATATATGTATATATGTATACAGTGTTCCCTCGATTTTCACGGGGGATGCGTTCTGAGACCTCCCGCGAAAGTCGAATTTCCGCGAAGTAGAGATGCGGAAGTAAATATACCATTTTTGGCTATGGACAGTATCACAAGCCTTCCCTTAACACTTTAAACCCCTAAATTACCATTTCCCATTCCCTTAACAACCATTTACTCACCATTATTACTGATACTCACCATTGAATAAGACACAGTGATCCTGATATTTATAAACATAATTATTTATTAACAATAATTATTTTTTTCATTATTTATTTGCAAAAATTATTAGTTTGGTGATGATGTATGACATCATCGGGCAGAAAAAACCGTGGTGTAGAAAAAAACCCATGGAGTATTTTTTAATTAATTTTTTTTGAAAAACCGTGGTATAGGCTATTCGCGAAGTTTGAACCCGCGAAAATTGAGGGAACACTGTATATGTATATATGTATATATGTATATATGTATATATATATATATATATATGTATATATGTATATATGTATATATGGATAGATAGATAGATAGATAGATAGATAGATAGATAGATAGATAGATAGATAGATAGATAGATAGATAAGGAGAGAATATGTAAGATATATAAGATAAGGGAAGACAATTGGACAGGGGACTTATATACGCCCCTTACTGGCCTCTTAGGAACCTGGAGAGGTCAATCGTGGAGAGTCTAAGGGAGAAATGTTGGAGGTTGGGAGTTGACACTATTGAGTCCGGTAATGAGTTCCACGCTTCGACAACTCGATTGTTAAAGTCATATTTTTTACAGTCAAGTTTGGAGCGGTTAATATTAAGTTTGAATCTGTTGCGTGCTCTTGTGTTGTTGTGGTTGAAGCTGAAGTAGTCGTTGACCGGAAGGATGTTGCAGCATATGATCTTGTGGGCAATACTTAAATCGTGTTTTAGGCGCCGCAATTCTAAGCTTTCTAGACCCAGGATAGTTAGTCTATTTTCGTAGGGTATTCTGTTTCGAGTGGATTTATTGAATTATTTAGTGAATTATTCTTATGCCCCTTCCCAGCCTGGTGATGATACAAGGTACAGAAAAGAGCAACCAAAATGATTAAGGGGACTAGAAACCAAAACATATGAAGAGACGTTGCTAGAACTGAGCATGGATAGTTTAGCAAAAAGGAGGGCCAGTGGGGACATGATAGCAGTATATGGGTTCTTAAGGGGTTGCCACGGAGAGGAGGGGGTCACACTATTTTCCAGGGCACCAGAGGGCCAGGCGAGGAACAATGGATGGAAGCTGACCAAGGAGAGATTCAACCTGGAAATAAGGAAGAACTTCCTGATGGTCAGAGCGATCAACCAGTGGAACGGCCTGCCAGTGGAGGTTGTGAACACCCCAACTCTTGACATATTCAAGAGGAGATTGGACTGCCATCTGGCTGGGGTGTTGTAGGGTTTCCTGCTTGAGCAAGGGGTTGGACTTGATGACCTGCAGGGTCCCTTTCAACTCAAACAAACAAACAAACAAACAGAATGGTATTCATAATGGTATTCAGAACTACTGAAAGGGTTAAATAAGGTTCAGGAGGGAAGTGTTTTTAATAGGAAAGTGAACACAAGAACAATGGGGGCACAATCTGAGGTTAGTTGGGGGAAAGATCAGAAGCAACGTGAGAAAATATTATTTTACTGAAAGAGTAGTAGATCCTTGGAACAAACTTCCAGCAGACGTGGTTTGTAAATCCACAGTAACTGAATTTAAACATGCCTGGGATAAACATATATCCATTGTAAGGTAAAATACAGGAAATAGCATAAGGGCAGACTAGATGGACCATGAGGTCTTTTTCTGCCGTCAGTCTTCTATGTTTCTATGTTTCTATGTATTACAAACAAGTTTGCACTTGGTAGTAAGTGCTTTTAAGGAAGATGATAAAGAAGAGAGTTGTAGCAAACGGGTGGCAAGATGAGGGAAAAATAACTCGATGAAGGAAAGACAACTCCACTCATTGAAATGGGTGATCTTATAAATTGGACCAATAAAGGAAAATAAATAATCAACAGATTCGTCTTGTCCATGGCGGCGTGTAGGGAGGAGTTGTAGGTTTCACCTACAGATAGAATCTTGCCAGATTAAAGCAGTTATCTGCCACAACTATTGATAAACTCTGTGAGCTTTAACACCTGTGGTTCCAACCTCCCTTGTTTCTTTGTACCTGGGGAAAGCACCGTTTGACAATTCCACATTGCCTTCCACCACAAGTGGGTTTTGACAAAGAACATTTGAACACCAAACAGTCATTGCCTCCCGCCAGGCTGGTGGACACATCGCCGTGGCTTCGCTTTCCATTGGTTGGAGAAAGGATGGAAACTGGCAGAACCAAATCACAACTGGTCCAGAGGTGGGTTCCTACTGGTGTGTTTTAGTGTGGTAGTCTGGTAGCGGCCCGCTGATTGTGCAATTTGCACATGATAAATCCGGTGCTGTCTTTCCCAGGAGGGAAGAGTTTTTAATAGGAAAGTGAACCCAAGAACAAGGGGGGACAATCTGAGGTTATTTGAGGGTAAGATCAGAAGCAACGTGAGAAAATATTATTGGACTTAAAGAGTAGTAGATGCTTGGAACAAATGTCCAGCAGACGTGGGTGGTCAATCCACAGTAACTGAATGTAAACATGCCTGGGATAAACATAGATCCATCCTAAGATAAAACAAAGGAAATAATATAAGGGCAGACTAGATGGACCAGGGGGTCTTTTTTTGCGGTCAATCTTCTATGTTTCTATGTTTCAGTTATTTATTTATTTATTTATTTTATTTTATTTATTCATTTGTCCAATACACAAATACATAGGAAGAAAAATAGACATGTAGTAATATATATGAGGGTAAAGTGAACTTAGAGGAGAGGATATATGAAAGAAAGAAAATATATATGATAAGTGAGAGAAAGGAAAGACAATTGGACAGGGGACGAAAGGCACACCAGTGCACTTATGTACGCCCCTTACTGGCCTCTTAGGAACCTGGAGAGGTCAATCGTGGAGAGTCTAAGGGAGAAATGTTGGGGGTTAGGGGTTGACACAATTGAGTCCGGCAATGAGTTCCACGCTTCGATAACTCAATTGAAATCATATTTTTTACAGTCAAGTTCGGAGCGGTTCGTATTAAGTTTGAATCTGTTGCGTGCTCTTGTGTTGTTGCGGTTGAAGCTGAAGTAGTCATTGACGGGTAGGACGTTGCAGCCTATGATCTTGTGGGCAATACTCAAATCGTGTTTTAGGTGCCGTAGTTCTAGGCTTTCTAGGCCCAGGATTGTTAGTCTATTTTCGTAGGATATTCTGTTTCGAGTGGAGGAGTGAAGGGCTCTTCTGGTGAAATATCTTTGGACATTTTCAAGGGTGTTGATGTCTGAGATGATGTGGTATGGGTTCCAGACAGATGAGCAGTAGTCTAGGATGGGTCTTGCAAAAGTTAGGCCCATGATAGACTACTTGTCTCGGTCACTGAAAGAAGAGCCAGGCTGATGGGCACCTTCTCAGCTTTGTTCTCCTCTGAACCTTTTGAGATGTGATTCAAGAAAGTAAATTCTCAGTGTGCATTTTCTCCCTTTTGAGCTACAGTGCATCTTAGTGTTAGAACAGTAGCCGTCGGCTCTGTTTAGTATCTTTGCCTCTGTTAATCCATTTCGCACCTACAAATCTCGGAAGGGTTATTTTTCTCCCTTAAAGATACATCTGAAGTAAGAACACTTGTATCATCTTCTAATAAGCGTTTGTGTTAACAGAGGTCACCAGCTCTGCTGTTTTTCTCCGCCTAAGAGAAAATGGATAACCCACACATGATAACTGGTTTCCTGGAATTGTACTGTCCAGATCCATTTTGTGGATCTCTATTGTGCCAGGCAGATCTGGTTATTTATACTTGCGATAATGTGATTAATCTCCAAAGAGCCTGAGAAGTGACTTGCTATGTTTAGAAGGAACAACATATGCTGTCCATTTAGGCAATGGTATTATATAATATTATTAACAACAGCAACAGCAGCAGCAGCAGCTACAGAGTTGGAAGGGACCTTGGAGGTCTTCTAGTCCAACCCCCTGCTTAGGCAGCAAACCCTACACTACTTCAGACAAATGGTTATCCAACATCTTCTTAAAAACTTCCTGTGTTGGAGCATTCACATCTTCTGGAGGCAAGCTGTTCCACGGATTAATTGTTCTGACTGTCAGGAAAATTCTACTTAGTTAGTTCCAAGTTGCTGCTCTCCTTGTTTAGTTCCCACCCATTGCTTCTTGTTCTACCCTCAGGTGCTTTGGAGGGTTTGGTTGACTCCTTCTTCTTTGGGGCAACATCTGAGATATTGGAAGACTGCTATCGTGTCTCCCCTGGTCTTTTTTTCCCATTAAACTAGCCGTGCCCAATTCCTGCAACCGTTCTTCATATGTTTTAGCCTCCAGTCCCCTCATCATCTTTGTCGCTCTTCTCTGCACTCTTTCTAGAATATCAACATTTTTTCTGCACTGTGGCAACCAAAATTGAATGCAGTATTCCAAGTGTGGCCTTACCAAGGCCTTATAAAGTGGTATTAACACTTCACGTGATCTTGATTCTATCCCTCTCTTGATGCAGCTTACAACTGTGTTGGCTTGTTTGGCCAATTTGTTGATAGGTTTTCCACTCTGAGCTACAAACATTCTCCTTTATCGATGTGACTTCTTGCCAGAATACACATCATTTTTCTCTGCCTGTTTGCATGTAAAAATCAGAGGAAAGTCGGGTTACTTCCTATCAGGAAAAGTGTTCTTTGATAATCTTTATTGCCACTTCGTTCTGTTTAGAAGGTAAGGGAAGTGATATATTTTCCATTTCTTTCTCAGGGCCTTGGGGATTTCCTGCAACTTCTGATTGAATTTTGGAGCAGAGGAAATAACCATTTTCAGGACCCCTGAATCTAGGAGGAGGCTTTGGCTCAAACCGAGTGACATCATTTCCAGTCATGGAGAAAAAGGCTATTTCAGGATCCACAAACACTTTCCTGTTCTTGTTTTTTTAAACTTTTCAAAACTGGGTTTTGCTTAAGAAAGGTAGGGAGGGAGGCTTGGCCAAGTAGACTGTAGCATTTATTATAATAATAATAATAATAATAATAATAATAATAATAATAATAATAATAATAATAATAATTATTATTATTATTATTATTATTATTATTATTATTATTATTATTATTATTATTATTATTATTATTATTTAGATTTGTATGCCGCCCCTCTCCGCAAACTAGGGGCGGCTCACAACAATAATGAAAACAATATACAATGTAACAAATCTAATAATTAAAAGAAAGCATCTAAAAACCCATCATTTAAAAAACCATACAACACAAGCATACCATACATAAATCTCTGTAAGCCTGGGGGAAGTGTCTCAATTCCCCCATGCCTGGCGGTATAGGTGGGTCTTAAGCAATTTACGAAAGACAAGGAGGGTGGGGGCAATTCTGATCTCTGGGGGGAGTTGATTCCAGAGGGTCGGGGTCGCCACAGAGAAGGCTCTTCCCCTGGGGCCCACCAGGAGACATTGTTTAGTCGATGGGACCCGGAGAAGGCCAACTCTGTGGGTCCTTATCGGCCGCTGGGATTCGTGCGGCAGAAGACAGTCCCGGAGGTATTCTGGTCCGATGCCATGTAGGGCTTCATAGGTCATTACCAACACTTTGAATTGTGACCAGAAACTGATCGGCAGCCAATGTAAGCCACGGAGTGTTGGAGAGACGTGGGCGAACCTAGGTAACACCACAAAAGCTCTCACGGCCGCATTCTGCATGATCTGAAGTTTTCGAACACTTTTCAAAGGTAGCCCCATGTAGACAGCGTAATTATTTATAACGGTGAATACCTCCATTGGGAATTTGTTCATCATTTGAACATTTGGATATAGTTTTTGCAACTGAAATCCCTTAATAGCTGTAGGTAACAGGCAATTATTTTTTCCGTAATTATTTTAGATGGCAGGATAAATATTTAACTAGCGTTGGACACTACTTATCATTATTATTATTATTATTTATTAGATTTGTATGCCTACGAAAGGTATGAGTGCCAATGGTATCGCTATTCATTTTCTAGCTGTTTGTGTGCTTTGTCAAGGGAAACCTGAATCTATTATTTGTTAACTGCTGCATTTTAATTTGGCATTGTGACTGAATTGGTAAAATATTAATGAAATATTGTAGGTTATTGTCAATGATCCAACGATATGGTATGCCTATCTTGATTATATTGATCAAACGTCCTACTTTCTGTTCTATTTAAGTTTTAAGCTTATTTGCTCTACTCTCTGTGTATCTAGGGTAAAGGTTACTTACTTATTCAGCTCTTCTATTGCTCTAGCTAAGAGCAAGAGGTTATTTATTTATTTATTATTTATTATTCGGAGTTCTATGTCGCTCTTCTCCGTAGACTCAGGGCAGCTTACAACAAGACACAATCTTAAACTAGCAATCATGCGCTCACCTGCTTGTTTGACATGATATGTCTCTATGATTCAGAGGTGTCTTTATATATTAACCTAGCTATCTTTGGGGTAAGTAAATCATTGTACTTCTATGCACAAGAAGTTTCCTATAAAAATAAATGCAGCTGTATGAAGAAGGAGACTTCTGAACACATAGGCCTTGCAACTCAGAGGAATTTGTTCCTAGCTCGGAAAAACTTTGCTCTATGTCTATGGCTACAACAATATCAATACAATATCAGCAGTTATCAAGTCCAACGAAATAAGCCCAAATAATGGTTTTGAAATCCAGTCCATCAAAAGAAGAGAAGAGAAAGGAGGGAGAGAGAGAGAGATTATAGATACACACAGAGAGAAAATAATAGAGATACGTAGATAGAAGGAGAGATAGAAAGAATGAAAGAGAGGGAAAGGAAGGAAGGAAAAAGAAAGAAAAGGAAGAAGGTAAGGAAGGAAGGAAGGGAGAAGGAAGGAAAGAAGGAAAGAAAGAAAGAAAGAAAATTTCTCAAAATATAAATTTTAAATTAAAAAAAAATTACCCATTGGTTCTGTCTGATAAGAGTGCTATTTCCCCAATAATTACTTTTTAAAGTCATATCAATGTTTGCATTGGATTTAATTGCTGTTTTCACCCACCAACCCCATGAAAACACATTACCAGATAAGAACTCAGAATAAATTAATCACTTTAGTTCTTGAACTTGCCCATTTCAGTGGCTCCCAAGAAAATTAATCTGTCAGATTAAAAAAAACACAACAACAACACCCCTATTGGGCCAAGGGAAAGATTTCATCACAGGGCAGGGAGACTTCTAAAAGATCGTGATAAAAATGGATTCCTCCTCTCTCTTTGCTATGAAGTATGATAATTAATTGGGCAAGCAAAACAACAACAATGACACAAACCACGAAATGAAATGAAATTAGAACACAGTAGGAAACAAAACTTTCATGAACTGACGTTAAATTTTCCACTAAGTTTAGTTCAGTTGCTCCTAATCATTTTTCTGTCAAAGAGGTTTTGCATGGCAGAATTCTCCTTCTGCTGAGAGTTCCAAATAGAAACAGAGAAACATAGAAGACTGACGGCAGAAAAAGACCTCATGATCCATCTAGTTTGCCCTTATACTATTTTCTGTATTTTTTATTTATATTTGTTTGTTTGTTTGTTTGTTTGTTTGTTTGTTTGTTTGTTTGAGTTGAAAGGGACCTTACAGGTCATCAAGTTCAACCCCCTGCCTGAGCAGGAAATCCTACATCACCCCAGCCAAATGGCAGTCCAATCTCCTCTTGAAAGTGTCCAAAGTTGGGGAGTCCACAACCTCCGCTGGCAGGCCGTTCCACTGGTTGATCGCTCTCACTGTCAGGAAATTCTTTCTTATCTCCAGGTTGAATCTTTCCTTGGTCAGTTTCCAACCGTTGTTCCTCGTCCGGCCCTCTGGTGCCCTGGAAAACAGTGTGTCCCCCTCCTCTCTGTGGCAACCCCTCAAGTACCTGTATACAGCTATCATGTCCCCCCTAGCCCTTCTTTTTACTAGACTATCCATGCCCAGTTCCAGCAACCTTTCCTCATATGACCTGGTCTCTAGTCCCTTTATTATTTTAGTTGCTCTTTTCTCTATATCTTTTTTGAAGTGTGGTGACCAGAACTGGATGCAATACTCCAGGTGCGGTCTGACCAGGGCCTTATAGAGTGGTATTATTACCTCTCTGGTCTTGGAGTGTATCCCCCTGTTCATGCAGCTTAGGATTGTGTTGGCTTTTTTAGCCGCTGCTGCACATTGCTGGCCCATGTTTAGCTGGTTATCCACTAAGACTCCAAGATCCCTTTCACAGTCACTCATGGTGAGTGTGGTTTCGCCTAATTTGTATGCACGTTTTGGGTTTTTTTTGCCTAGGTGTAGGATTTTACTCTTCTCTACATTGAACTTCATTTTGTTCGTTTCGGCCCACTGTACAAGTGGGATGGATATCTTAGGATGGATATATGTTTATCCCAGGCATGTTTAAATTCAGTTAAATATTGATATTATTAACCACAACTCTGCCCCTCTACAATCAATGGCTCATAGCAGTGTTTGCAGAAAAATATATAAATCCGTCAATGATTTTAACAACGTTCAAAGTTACGGCGACACCGAAAAAAGTGACTTATGACCATTTTCCACAATGCCAACCGTTGCGGCATCTCCACAATGATCAACAGTCAGACGCTTCGGCGGTTTCGGTGTCATCTTGAGAAACAAGGCAAAAGCCTTTAAATATTTCGCCAAGAAAACGTCCCTGATGTATCGACGGAATCCCCCAGGAGTCACGCTGGACTCAGAGGAGATGTTTCCATTTCCTGAAATTTAATTTGAACTCAGATCAAATCAAATTAATCCAATCGGGTTGGTACAATGACTTCCAGTGGACTTAATAAATTTGACATTCAAGAACGGCAAGGACTGGTGACTATGCGTGGGGACTGCACTTAGGGCTGTAAGCAGAAGAAGGGACACAATCTATGCACATCAGATGTACTACCTATGAGTTCTTACAGTCCCCTGGAGTTGCATCGGGATCTGCTCAATTGATCTGATAATCAGGTCCATTCACCACCATAGGTCCATCATCATACTCTCCAAAAAGACCTTGACTTTGTCTCAGATTGGTCTAACACCTGGCAACTTCAAATATCAACCAACAAATGCTCTGCCCTCCACATCGGCAAAAAGAATCCAAACCTCATATATAAACTGAATAAACAAATTCTCACAGCCAACCCACACTCAGTAAAAGACCTTGGAATACTAATATCAAATGACCTAAGTACTAAAGCCCACTGCAACAATATCACCCAAAAAGGCTTCTAGAGTTGTTAACCTGATCCTACGTAGCTTCTGCTCCGGCAACCTCACACTACTCACAAGAGCCTACAAAACTTTTGCCAGACCCATCCTTGAATACAGCTCATCTGTCTGGAACCCATACCACATCTTGGACATCAACACCCTTGAAAACGTCCAAAGATATTTCACCAGAAGAGCCCTTCACTCGTCCACTCGAAACAGAATACCCCACGAAAATAGACTAACAATCCTGGGTCTAGAAAGCTTAGAAC
The DNA here is from genome assembly GCF_031021105.1 of Erythrolamprus reginae. NCBI lineage: Eukaryota > Metazoa > Chordata > Lepidosauria > Squamata > Dipsadidae > Erythrolamprus > Erythrolamprus reginae. The sequence continues at coordinate 43,143,323 of NC_091959.1, read as the reverse complement.
TATGGCCCCTAAAACTCGATTTAAGTATTGCCCACAAGATCGTATGCTGCAACGTCCTAATGGTCAATGACTACTTCAGCTTCAACCGCAACAACACAAGAGCATGCAACAGATTCAAACTTAATATTAACCGCTCCAAACTTGACTGTAAAAAATATGACTTTAACAATCGAGTTGTCGACGCGTGGAACTCGTTACCGGACTCAATAGTGTCAACCCCTAACCCCCAACATTTTCCCCTTAGACTATGCACGATTGACCTCTCCAGGTTCCTAAGAGGTCAGTAAGGGGCGTACACAAGTGCACTAGTGTGCCTTTCGTCCCCTGTCCAATTGTCTTTCCTTTACCTCATATATCATATATATTTTCTTCCTTTCATATATCTTCTCCTCTATTTTTACATATTATCTTTATATATATTACTTCACGTCTATTCTCTTCCATATGTATTGTGTATTGGACAAATGAATAAATAAATAAACAATAAATAAATATTTCTATGATGTCCATGCATCTTTTTTCTGAGCAATGGGTCTTATCATCCTGCGTCGTATTTCAACAACAGAACTTCCTCCTCCAGGAATAGAAATTTCCCTCAACCCACACTGCATTTCGGACATAAACGCCCTAGAAAATGTCCAGAGATACTTCACCAGAAGAGTTCTTCTTCACTCCTCCATTCGGAAAGAGAATACCATACGAAACTAGACTTACAATCCTTCATTTAGAAAGCTTAGAACTACATCGCCTTAAACATGATCTAAGCATAGACCATAAAATCATATGCTTCAATGTCCTTCCTGTCAACGACTACTTCAGCTTCCATCACAACAATACAAGAGCACACAACAGATACAAACGTAAAGTAAACCACTCCAAACTCGGTTGCAGGAAATACAATTTCAGTAACCGAGTAGTTGACGCATGAAACTCACTACCAGACTCTGTAGTATCATCTCCTAACCCCCAAAACTTTACCCTTACACTATCATCACCTCGAGGCTCGACTACTATAACGCTCTCTACATGGGGTACCTTTGAAAAGTGTTCGGAAACTTCAGATCATGCAGAATGCAGCTGCGAGAGCAATCATGGGCTTTCCTAAATATGCCCATGTTACTCCAACACTCCGCAGTCTGCATTGGTTGCCGATCAGTTTCCGGTCACAATTCAAAGTGTTGGTTATCACCTATAAAGCCCTTCATGGCACCGGACCAGATTATCTCAGGGACCGCCTTCTGCTGCACAAATCCCAGCGACCGGTTAGGTCCCACAGAGTGGGTCTTCTCTGGGTCCCATCAACTAAACAATGCCGCTTGGTGGGACCAGGGGAAGAGCTTTCTCTGTGGTGGCCCCGGCCCTCTGGAACCAACTCCCCCCAGAGATTAGAATTGCCCCCACCCTCATTGCCTTTCGTAAGCTACTTAAAACCCACCTCTGCCGCCAGGCATGGGGGAATTGAGATCCTCTTTCCCCCTAGGCATTTACAATTTTATGCATGGTATGTCTGTATGTATGTTTGGTTTTTATATTAATGGGTTTTTAATGGTTTTTAGTATTGGATTATTATTGTACGCTGTTTTGCTGTTGCTGTTAGCAGCCTCGAGTCTCCGGAGAGGGGCGGCATACAAATCCAATAAATCAAATCAAATCAAATCAATCCACAATTGACCTCTCTCAATTCCTAAGAGGTATGTAAGGGGCGTGCATAAGTGCACCAACTGCCTTCCATCCCCTGTCCTTAAGGTTCTTTAATTTTGCTAGTTGCGTGTATTTGAATATTATTATTTCTAATACTCTTTTTTTCAAATTTGTGACTTTTACTAGTGTATTATGTATCTTAATATTATCATATCTTCACTTGACAAAACAAATAAATCAAAATAAATAAATAATATGGTATTTTAAGAGCCATAACCCCTCTGTTTCGAGCTCGGTGCCAACACATTATCTTCATCCCAACTCATTATTAATCTTATCGAAAACTCATTATTGCCTATTTTGGAATTTGACTTCGCCCAGCTTGGCATCTTGTCTTCATCACATGTTGAATAGCCCTTGATTAAGAAGTAAGGCTAGGCGTATCTTTCAGCTGACCTCAATTGTTTTGAGGGCCCACAGTCTGAAAAATACGTTGATTAAGAAGAAACTCTCACCAAAGGGGCAGAGCGTATGTTCAAAATCCACCGCCCAAGTTCACTGATGAGATGAAAACTTATTGGATAAGTTTCTTCCAAGATGACTGTCAAACTCATTCACATTGATTGTTTCCTGACTGCTTTTTTGTACCCTAAGACAATCATTACGTGTTGTACCGCATGATTCTTAACAAATGGATCTTTTTTTTTAATGCATACTGAGATCATCTGCACCAAAGATAAATTCCTTGTGTGTCCAATCACACTTGGCCAATAAAGAATTCTATTCTATTCTATTCTATTCTTATTTCTACATTCTATTTTATTCTATTCTATATTCTATTTTATTCTATTCGTTTTATATATTCTATTCTATTCATCTTATATTCTATTCTTATTTCTATATTCTATTCTACTCATTTTCTATATTCTATTCTATTCTATTGCATTCCATTCGATTCTATTCTTATTTCTATTCTATTCATTTTCTATATTCTATTCTATTCTATTCCATTCTTATTTCTATATTCTATTCTATTCTATTCTATTCATTTTCTATATTCTATTCTATTCATCTTATATTCTATTCTATTCTTATTTCTATATTCTATTCTACTCATTTTCTATATTCTATTCTATTCTATTCCATTCCATTCCATTCTTACTTCTATATTCTATTCTATTCCATTCCATTCTTATTTCTATATTCTATTCTATTCATTTTCTATATTCTATTCTATTCTATTCTATTTTCTATTCTATTCTATTGCATTCTTTTTTTTCTATATTCTATTCTATTTTCTATATTCTATTCTATTCCATTCCATTCTTATTTCTATATTCTATTCAATTCAATTCATTCTCCCCACCCTCCACGGCTCCATCCAATAATGACCCTTACCCAAAAGCAAAGACGTCTGAATGCTTGGAGAAAGGTAGTTTGTCTTCTTCCGTTTCAGGGGACAGCTGGTGGATGATCTCGGGTGCCAGGTGGCACAGCCAGCCATTCTGGATCCGCAGTTTGTTCTCTCTCCTGGAGGACAAGAGAAGAGCCAATTAGTGAAGCCTCCGCTTTGCCCGGGCTCCGTCATGTTTGAATCAAGCACAAAGGAATTGTATTGATTTTTCTCACTGTACCCCACAACCCATGCTGAGCTCGATGCTTTCTTGTTGTCGTCCCTGCTCCTCCCACTTCTCTCTTCTTCAGCGACACTTATTTGTAGCCGGAGTATCATTGTGTTGTACCTTACGATTCTTGATAAACTTTTTATGTACATTGAGAACATAGGCACCAAGACAAATTCCTTGTGTGTCCAATCACATTTGGCCAGGAAATAATTCTATTCTATTCTATTCCTATTCTATTCCACTCCACTCCATTCCTATTCTCATTCCTATTCTCATTCCTTCTCTCCTTTCCTCCCTTCCCCTCCCCATTCTCTCTATCCTCTCCTCCTCTTTTCCTTCTCTCCCCTCCCCTAGAAGTGTAATACAGTATATTTTACACTTCTAAAATATATTACACATCTGGAAAGGGAGAAGGAAGGGAGGGAGGAAAGAAGGAAGGAAGGAGGGAGGGTAGGAGGGAAGGAAGAAAGGAAGGAAGGAAGAAGGAAGGAAGGAAGGAAGGAAAAGGGTGTCCAGGGGAAAAGCATTTTGAAATTCCCTGATATTTCCCTGACATTTCCCTGTAATTTGCAATCTAGTTAAGGCGCGGTCGTAGATGACGTCATACCAAACAGCTAAGCCATGGAGAAATATTGGTAGCTGAGGAAGCAAGTTGTTGCCATAATTATGCTCATTTTTGCTTGACTCTGCCAGACAGCGCAGAGGTTTTTTTAACATGATTTTTCCCTGACTTTTAAGCATTTTAATACAGTTTGTTTCCCCCCCCCCTGATTTATTCCATTTTTTTTCACGAATTCTCTGATAATTCCTTGATGTTTCCTGAACTGCCAATTTCGCTGATATTTCCCAAACTGCCGATTTCCCTGATAATTCCCTGATTTCCTTGTTTTCCAGGTTTGCTGGACACCCCGAAGGAAGGAAGGAAAAGGAACAGAAATCACGCAATCAAGCAATCTCCTGCTGATTTAGATTTAAACTGGGTGGATCCTGGAACATCTTGTATCTGGATCAGTGCTGACCAAGATCCACCAGAAAAAGAATTCTCCATCTTCCCATATTCATTAGATCAGTTGCTTTCTGCATCCCTGCAACCTCCCTTGTGCCTGTTGCAAAGGAGAAAAATCCGATGAATGGGTCCTTTTGTGAACTCCCCTAATCTGTTAAAAAAAAAAGCCCGCAGATTTTCCAGAAAAGGGTTGATCAACATATGCAAGCAGATGCTTTGCAAAATGAGAAACGTTCACACCGGTTCCCTGGGGAAGGAATGAGTAGAAAAAGGCAGAAATGAAAGTACAGAATGAGCCAGTGTACCTAAGTCCCAGAAAACGAACAACAGCAGCTAATCAAAGAGGAGAGAAAGAAGTAAAATGATTATAAACAAAATTGTGTTAAGAGGTTTGTGGCCAGATGTTATTGGAGACCACCTGCTGTGCTTCAATAGCCCAATTCTACATCTTGATTAAGGAACCACCTTCATTGGCTCATCTCGGTTTCTGGGGGCCCCCACAAACTAGCCTACTTCACAGGACTGAAGAAGAGATGGAGTTAGACAGCTGTCCCGAATCCTTGGAAGAAAAGGAGATAAATGCGAAGTAAATATTGCTGGTTTGGGGTATGGATGAATCTCCTGGGGGGATGTGAGAAGGCTCCCCCCCTCACCAGAATAAACTACAGTGGTACCTCTACCTAAGAACGCCTCTACTTACAAACTTTTCTAGATAAGAACCGGGTGTTCAAGATTTTTTTGCCTCTTCTCAAGAACCATTTTCCACTTACAAACCCGAGCCTCCAAAACTGTAACCGGAAAAGGCAGGGAGGAGCCTCCGTGGCGCCTCTCTAGGAATCTCCCGGGAGGAAACAGGGCCGAAAAAAGGCGGGGAGGAGCCTCCGTGGCGCCTCTCTAGGAATCTCCCGGGAGGAAACAGGGCCGAAAAAGGCAGGGAGAAGCCTCCGTGGGGCCTCTCTAGGAATCTCCTGGGAGGAAACAGGGCCGAAAAAGGCAGGGAGGAGCCTCTGTGGGGCCTCTCTAGGAATCTCCCAGGAGGAAACAAGGCCGAAAAAGGCAGGGAGGAGCCTCCGTGGGGCCTCTCTAGGAATCTCCCATGAGGAGACAGGGCCGAAAAAGGCAGGGAGGAGTCTCTGTGGGGCCTCTCTAGGAATCTCCCGGGAGGAAACAGGGCCGGAAAAGGCAGGGAGGAGCCTCTGTGGGGCCTCTCTAGGAATCTCCCGGGAGAACAGCCAGGGAACAGATCCCAGAACAGCCAGAAACACTTTTTATAACTTTTTTAAAAACTTTGGACAAAATGAGTTTTCTTTTCCAGCCCTCTCTGTCCCCTTTGCTGGATAAAATGGCTTTAAATAAATAACTAATTATACTATAAACCTGGAGAGGGTATAAATAGACTGTCATTTTGGGGGGAGAGGGGAGGGAGGCGGAATAAGAAATATTAAACCTACACAGAGTACAGTTAACCACTTCAACCTGACAATTGATACACCTCAGAGGAGGAGGGGGGCAGAAAGAAAGGGAGAAATAAGAAGGCCATTATCTCTTTTTTAAATCCGAGTGCCTTTGACACGCCATAATTACGGGAAGATTAAAATGTGTGATTTATCTCACAGGCGGCTTTGCAATAAAGCAATAATTAACTGCGAGGGAAATCTGCACAATAGCTGGGGTTTAATTCCATTCCTTTTTATTTTATTTTATTTCTTTCCTCGTTTTTGTTTTTTAAATTTGGGAAAGAACCTGCAAGCGCAACCTTACATCTAAATCGGAGACCGCAGGCAATGAAATTTGCCTTTTAAAAAAGAGGGGGGGGGGGGGAAAAGCCCTTGAAACAAATTAATTAAATTCCTAGGGAGAAAGATTTGAACACAGGAAGTGAAAAGAAAAAGACCTCTGCTTGGAAAGCAACTTGATGACGTTGTGTATGAAATCACAATGATTTTATGATAGTGTTTAGGTCATTATTATCATCATTAGATGGAGTGGCTGTGGGTTTTGCCTCCCAAGGACAATTTCATCTGTCCTTCCATTACCCTGGGGGGGAATTATTGACCCCCCTCGGAGAGGGTCCGCAACTTGGACGTCCTCCTCGATCCACAGCTCACATTAGAGAACCATCTTTCAGCTGTGGCGAGGGGGGCGTTTGCCCAGGTTCGCCTGGTGCACCAGTTGCGGCCCTATTTGGACAGGGGGTCACTGCTCACAGTCAGTCATGCCCTCATCACCTCGAGGTTCAACTACTGTAATGCTCTCTACATGGGGCTACCTTTGAAAAGTGTTCGGAAACTTCAGATCGTGCAGAATGCAGCTGCGAGAGCAGTCATGGGCTTTCCCAAAAATGCCCATATAACACCAACACTCCGCAGTCTGCATTGGTTGCCGATCAATTTCCGGTCACAATTCAAAGTGTTGGTTATGACCTTTAAAGCCCTTCATGGCACTGGACCAGAATATCTCCAAGACCGCCTGCTGCTGCACGAATCCCAGCGACCGATTAGGTCCCACAGAGGGGCCTTCTCCGGGTCCCGTCAACTAAACAATGTCGGTTGGTGGGCCCCAGGGGAAGAGCCTTCTCTGTGGCGGTCCCGGCCCTCTGGAACCAACTCCCCCCGGAGATTAGAACTGCCCGTACTCTCCTTGCCTTTCGTAAGCTCCTTAAGACCCACCTTTGTCGTCAGGCATGGGGGAACTGAGACATCTCCCCCGGGCATATACAATTTATGAATGGTATGTTTGTATGTATGTGTGTTTAGAAAATGGGGTCTTTTAAATATTTTTAAACAGTAATTTAGATTTGTTGTAAATTGTTTTCACTTTGTTGTGAGCCGCCCCGAGTCTGTGGAGAGGGGCTGCATACAAATCTAAAAAATAAATAAATAAATAAACAAACAAACAAACAAACAAACAAACAAACAAATAATAATAATAATAATAATAATAATTATTATTATTATTATTATTATTATTATTATTATTATTATTATTTAGATTTGTATGCCGCCCCTCTCCGAAGACTCAGGGCGGCTCACAACAGCAAAAACAGTACAAATCCAATAATTAAAACATAAAATGTTTTATAAAATTTGCTGGATTTCAATTCCATGGGAGTCATGCCCTAGAACAATGGGGTCAAACTCAAGGCCAGTGGGCTAAATCTGGCCCGTGGAGTGTTTAAATCTGGAAATAATAATAATGATAATGATACACCTCTTCTTTCTACGCTATTCTTGGACCATTAAATACTACAGCTATAGGATTATCCAAATAAGAATATTGAATACAAAATACCTACATATAGACAAATATTTGGAATGTATATACAATAATATATATAAGTCGCTGTATAAAAATACTGTTTACCCCAACCCCCTCCCACTTCTCTTTTTTGTATTCCCATCCCCCTTTTCCCTGTTTTCTTTTTTCTTTTAATAATCTAATAAAGTATATTTAAAAAAAAATAATGATAATGATAACAACAACAAAACAATAACAATAACAACAACAATAATGATGATTAATAATAATAATAATAATAATAATAATAATAATTTAGATTTGTATGCCACCCCTCTCCGAAGACTCGGGGCGGCTCACAATAACGATAAAAAACAATACTATAATGGCACAAATCTAATATTAAAAAACTAAAGACCCTATCGTAATTAAAAACCAAACAGCACATACATACCAAGCATAAATTATAATAAGCCTGGGGGAAAGATGTCTCAAATCCCCCATGCCTTATTATTATTATTATTAATTAGATTTGTATGCTGCCTCTCTCTGAAGACTGAATATCAAAGGATTGACCCGTGGTGCCTCTGGCAGCCAAAACAGGCCATATGGAGGCCCTTTAGTGGGCTGTTTTTGGCCGGCAGGGTGCTGCAGGAGACATCCATCCAGTCTCCCCCTGAAACATCTGCAAGAAAACCAAGCTCAGAGAGCACCGAGGACCCCACATCCCTTCCTTCCTCCTCCTCCTTTGCCTCCTGTCAACCCTGAACTACAAATATTCTCCTTCCCTGGCATTGTGTTATATAAATTGAAAGAACAAAACTGAACAAACAGTGAATGAATGAAAGGAAGTTGGTCTCTGCCACCCTGAGAAAGGACAACCAAGTACTGTCTTATAAATTCCCCAAGAAATCTATCAATATTCTTCTTCCTGGAAAACCCATGTGCCCCCCTGTAAGACTTCATATTGTCCAACGTTGCACTTGGAAACATAACAACCAATGAAGAGGGGATCGGGGAAGAGGAGCGAGGAAGGCGATGTTCTGCTATGTACCTGCCCGCTTGCAGAACTCCAGATATCGTGAAGAGGCCAAAATCTGTGATCACCACTTTCCCATTGTCGTAGAATATATTCTTAGATTTCAGATCTTTGTGGAGAATTCCCTTGGCGTGCAGGTAGCCCATTCCCTGTAAAAGAAGGAAACGGAGTGAGCAGTTGGAGAAAGACTTCGGTGCCATTTTAAAACAATTCTTAGAGTTATACACACACAAACACATACACACAAACCCTAAGATGTTTTGGGGATCCACGTTAAGAAGAAGAGGAGAAGAAGGAGGAGGAGGAAGAAGGAGGAGGAGGAGGAGGGGGGAGGAGGAGGAGGAAGAAGAAGAAGAAGAAGAAGAAGAAGAAGAGGAGGAGGAAGGAGGAGGAGGGGGAGGGGGAGAAGAAGAAGGAGGAGGAGGAGGAGGAGGGGGGAGGAGGAGGAGGGGAGGAGGAGGAGGAAGAAGAAGAAGAAGAAGAGGAGGAGGAGCAGGAGGAAGGAGGAGGAGGAAAGAAGAAGAAGAAGAAGAGGAGGAGGAGGAGCAGGAGGAAGGAGGAGGAGGAAGAGGAGAAGAGCAGGAGGAAGGAGGAGGAGGAGAGGAGGAGAAGAGGAGGAGGAGGAAGAAGAAGAAGAAGAAGAAGAAGAAGAAGAAGAAGAAGAAGAAGAAGAAGAAGAAGAAGAAGAAGAAGTAGTTGTTGTTGCAGCAGCAGCAATAGATGAAGTTTATAAAGATCCCTTGGAATTTGGTGAGTTGAGAACTCATCACTCAGAGAAAGTCTCCAGTGCTCAGATCGTGAAGATGGATCTCTCTCCACTCAGCTGCCCCCACTATAGTCTTAAATCCACCCATGGCTGGCTTGCAACATCGGTGTTGTGAGTCGCTTAAGAAACATAATGGATGTGGAGACAGGGGCGATTCGTCATTAGCCTTTCTCCTCTATAAAAAGCTCCGGTCAGTACTCACAAACGTTGCCATCTCAGGCCCTACTGGCGTTGATCTTTTGGAAGAAAGATCTGTCTAGAGAGAACGTGAGTCACACTGGCTTCTTGGCTAAACTGGCCAGTTTTGTCTCTCCTCCAGGCAACATCCAAATAGATGCTACCCAGAGGTGATGACTCTTTGGTGACAACCATGTTTGGGCCAGAAGGTCGGAGAACCTGGCTCACCATAAATAGAGACATGAGTCATAGGACGTATCCCAAGGAGTAAATCCTCCCAGGCCTAATCTTGGGGCAAGTCTTTTTGGGAGAGGGGCAGAGAATCGCACCGCTATTTCCAGCTGCCATCTGAATTGTCCAATCACACCATAAGAACATAAGAACATAAGAAGAGCCATGCTGAATCAGGCCAAAGCCCATCGAGTCCAGCATTCTGTGGCACACAGTGGCCCACCAATTGTCCCTGGGGATCTTGAGCAGAAAGAGAAGGCAAGACCTTCCCTTTCCCTCGACCCCCAACAAATGGTACTCAAGGAGATCCTGCCTGCCTCAACCAACATAGAGGCGGCACATGGACATCCATTTCAATAATCACCGATACACTTGGCATCCATGAATCTGTCTAGTTCTGCCTTGAAGTTATCCAGGCTGACAGCTGTCACGACTTCTTCTGGAAGTGAATTCCATAAACCAAAGACCCTCTTGGTGAAGACATATTTCCATTTATTTGTCCTCACTTTCTTACCTATGAGCTTTAGGGAGAGCCCCCTCGTCCTAGTATTGTGTGATAGAGAAAATAATTTTTCTCTGTCCACCTTTTCTATTGCATGATTTTATACACTTCAATCAAGTCATCTCTAAAACGCCGTCTTTCAAGGCTGAAGAGACGAAGGCGTTGCAACCTGGTTTCGTAAGGGAGGGGCTCCAAGGAAGGAAGGGCAATAACATTTAGACTTATATACCACTTGACAGTGCTTTAAAACCCCGCTCTAGGTGGTTTACAGAATCAGCCTCTTGCCCCCAACAATCTGGGTCCTCATTTAACACACCTCGGAAGGATGGAAGGCTGAGTCAACCTTGAACCTGGTGGAATTTGAACTGGTGAGATTTGAACAATTGCAGGCAGCCAGCAGACAGCTGACGTAGCCTGCAGTACTGCACTCTAACCACTGCACCACCACGGCACCAGGGATACAAAGGTGTTCCATGTTTCTATATGGTGGGAACCTTCCTACGGGAATTTTCCCAGAAAAACACTCAACCTTGGCCTTTCCAGTGATAACCGAATCATGGATAAATAATAATAATAATAATTTATTAGATTTGTATGCCGCCCCTTTCCGAAGACTCGGGGCGGCTCACAACAACGATAAAAACAATATTATACTGGCACAAATCTAATATTAAAAAAACCCTAAAAACCCTATGATAATTGAAAACCAAACAGCACATACATACCAAACATAAATTATAATAAGCCTGGGGGAAAGGTGTCTCAAATCCCCCATGCCTGGCGGTATAGGTGGGTCTTAAGTAGTTTACGGAAGACAAGGAGGGTGGGAGCAGTTCTAATCTCCGGGGGGAGTTGATTCCAGAGGGCCGGGGCCGCCACAGAGAAGGCTCTTCCCCTGGGGCCTGGGGCCCGCCAGACGACATTGTTTAGTCGACGGGACCCGGGGAAGACCAACTCTGTGGGACCTTATTGGCCGCTGGGATTCGTGCGGTAGCAGGCGGTTCCGGAGGTACTCTGGTCCAATGCCACGTAGGGCTTTAAAGGTCATGACCAACACTTTGAATTGTGACTGGAAACTGAATGCAGGATGGGAAGAGCTTCCTCTGTGGTGGTCTCTATAAAAAGCTTTCCCAATGCACATCTGTCTCTGGCTTTACAGATGGATTATTTTAAGCGAGCTCCATTGTTTCAGGGGCTTTAAATGCGTGTGGATTTATTTTTTTTTGCACCAGCTTTGGGATTTGGGGATTGTAGTGGTGATTTCTTCTCCTGGCATCAAATTACTCGCTTGAGACTGTGCAGGACACGTGGAGAGCAAGCCCCCCACCCCCTCCCCTCTCCCCTACCTTGACAATCTCCTGAGCAATCTGTCGTGTTTTGTTGACATCCAGGACGATTTTGACATCTCTCACCACCGAGTAGAGGGTTCGTCCTTTGCACAAGCTGAAAAGGAGAGCAGAATTTTAAGTGGCTGACAGTGGAAGGTGGGGGGAGTGGGGAGGAGAGGGAAGATGATGCCCAAAAGCCTCCCTTGAAATCTGGAAAGGGAGTTTGGAAAAAGAAAGGGAAGGGAAAAGAAGGGAAAAGAAGGGAGGGAGAAAAGAAGGAAGGGAGGAAGAAAGGAAGGAAGGAAGGAAGGGTCAAAGTCATAGACAGAGAAGAAAAGAGAAAAAGAAAGAAAAGAAAGAAAAAGAGAGAAAAAGAGAGAAAGAAAGAAGGAAAGAAAGAAGGAGGGAGAGAGGGAAGGAAGGGGCAAATATATAGAGAAGAAAAGAGAGAAAGAAAAAGAGAGAAAGAATGAAATAAAGAAAAAAGAAAGAGAAGGAAGAAAGGGACAAAGTCATAAAGAAAGAGAAGAAAAGAGAAAAAGAAAAAGAAAGAAGGAGGGAGAGAGGGAAGGGAGGGGCAAAGATATAGAGAAGAAAAGAGAGAAAGAAAGAAAAAGAGAGAATGAAATAAAGAAAAAAGAAAGAGAAGGAAGGGATAAAGTCATAAAGAAAGAGAAGAAAAGAGAAAAAGACAAAGAAAGAAAAAGAAAGAAGGAGGGAGAGAGGGAAGGAAAGGACAAAGATATAGAGAAGGAAAGAGAAAGAAAAAGAGAGAAAGAAGCAAAAAGAAAGAGAAGGAAGGAAGGAAGGGACAAAGTCATAGAGATAGAGAAGAAAAGAGAAATAGAAAAAGAAAAAGAAAGAAAGAAAAAGAAAGAAAGAGGGAGAGAGGAAAGGAAGGGACAAAGATATAGAGAAGAAAAGAGAGAAAAAAGAGAGAAAGAAAGAAAATGAAAGAAAGAAGGAAGGAAGGAATGATAGAGACAAACCAAACAGAGAAATAGAAAAATAGAGAAAGGGGGAAAGATAGAGAGAAAACGAGGGAAAGAAAGAAAGAAGGAAAGAAGAAAGGGACAGAGAAAAAGAGAGCGAGAGAAAAAAAGAAAGAAGAGTTAGAGAGAAGATAGAAAGAAAAGAGAAAAGAAAAGTGAATTTCCAATCAGAACAACTCATAACCCTTTGCGCCTTGTAGAGATGGTTACACGCAGGGAGGAACCTTCCATCCCATTTGGGAGGTTTGGGGATTGGCGTGTATGCCCAGCGCCTACTATTACGCCAACCTCCAGGCGATTCACCCCTGCAAAAAAAACGAGACCCAGGTGACCTGAAGACCAGGCTGACAAAAGGGAGGGAGAAAATAATAATAAAATAAAAAAACCAAAACCATCAATGTTTGCCCATCTTCCTTTTTCCTGCTGCTGCCGAGAAGATCTATTTGTGGAGTCTTAATTACCAAATGCAGCTGCCGGTGCTGGGGGGTTTAGGGGGGTGGGAGAGAAAGGAGGGGACCCTGAAACCAATTAAAATCTGTATTGACATTTGAATCATGTAATGGAGCCTGTGGGTGGATGCTGCCTCGACTTCTTCCCTCCCCTGAAAAGACCCCCTTCTCCGCCACGCAGGCACAGACCCCGGTTCTCGTGGCCACCTACGCTCATTACGGGCCACGGGAAGAAGCGCAGGCTAAACACCTGATGATAAAACTCTGGGAAACACAGAAGCAGCTTTGGAGGGTGCGCGCAGGTGTGGATTTAATCGGGATCCGCCGCAGAGAGAAATAAAAGAAGGCTGCAAAGGATGGGCCGGATTCCTTGTGCCACCCACCTCGGCTGCCGACTCCCTCCCTGGCATCCCACCCCAGGAGGGAATGGAAGAAAGGGAGGAGAAATTGAAACCTAGGAACATAGAAGATTGACGGCGGAAAATGACCTCTTGGTCCATCTAGTCTGCCCTTATACTATTTCCTGTATTTTATCTTAGGATGGATATACAGTGGGACCTCTGCTTACGAACTTAATTCATTCCGTGACCAAGTTCTTAAGTAGAAAAGTTTGTAAGAAGAAGCAATTTTTCCCACGGGAATCAATGTAAAAGCAAATAATGTGTGCGATTGGGGAAACCACAGGGAGGGTGGAGGCCCTATTTCCTCCCAGGAGATTCCTAGAAAGGCCATACGGACGTTTCTCCCCGCCATTTAAGGCCCTGTTTCCTCCCAGGAGATTCCTAGAGAGGCCCCTTGGAGGCTTCTCCCTGCCTTTTCTGGCCCTGTTTCCTCCCACGAGATTCCTAGAGAGGCCCCACGGAGGCTTCTCCCCGCTTTTTCTGGTTACTTTCGGTGGCTCGGGTTTGTAAGTGGAAAATGGTTCTTGAGAAGAGGCAAAATAATCTTGAACACCCGGTTCTTATCTAGTAAAGTTTGTAAGTAGAGGCCTTCTTAGGTAGAGGTACCATTCTATGTTTATCCCAGGCAGGTTTAAATTCAGTTCCTGGGGATTGACCAACCACGTCTGCTGGAAGTTTGTTCCAAGCATCTACTGCTCTTTCAGTCAAGTAATATTTTCTCACGTGGCTTCGGATCTTTCCCCCAACTAACCTCAGATTGTGCCCCCTAGTTCTTATGTTCATTTTCCTGAGCCATATTCCTGTTCGATCCTGGGCCTGTGCAAATTGAACACTAAACGTTTTTTTTTCTAAGGCTACAGTAATGGTACAAATGCGAAATTTTGGATATACATTATTTGAATTGTCAGGAGTGCGTGTGTAAATTTTGGGTTTCTTCAGACAGATGGGGTAGCTGCAGCAGTTGGGGGGGGTAAAGATGAGCAAAAGGACACTGGGTTTTTTTTAAAAAAGCCCTGGAGCCCTTTGGATTTAGACTTTATTTCAGATTCATTAGATCGAGGAATCTGAGTAGGTTTCAGCTCAGGTGCAAACTTTGATAAATTGCTCAGCGGCAAAGAGCTGGCTTCAGAATGGACAAAGAAAGAGGGGGAGTGAAATGCAATCCATTCCTGCAAAATACCTGAACAGTATCACATTCAACAGTTGTTGTTTTTTTTTTTAAAATGGAGAAAAATTGTTCTAGAAATCTATACACCAATAAAACCCATTGTTGTGATCTTTCATTCGGGCAGGAGTGGTTCTCTAAACCAGTGATTTTCAACCTTTTTTGAGCCGCGGCCCATTTTTTACATTCACGAAACCCTGGGGCACATTGAGTGGGGTGGGGGTGGGGGGCTAAAAAAAGTTTGGACAAAAAAATTCTCTCTCTCTCTTCCTCCCTTTTGCTCTATTTCTCTCTCCCTCTTTCTCTTCCTTCCTTCCTCTTTTTTGCTCTCTCTCTCCCTCCCTACCTCCCTCTATGTCTTTCTCTCTCTCTCTCTCCTTCCCTCCCTCTCTTTCTCTCTCTCTCTTGCTTTCTTTCTCTCTGTTGCTCTCTCTCTCTTGCTTTCTTTCTCTCTCTCTTGTTCTCTTTCTCTCTCACTCGCTCTTTCTCTCTCTTGCTTTCTTTCTCTTTCTTTCTCCCTCTCTTGCTTTCTTTCTCTCTCTGAGCTTCGCGGCACACCTGACCATGTTTCACGGCACACTAGTGTGCCGCGGCACACTGGTTGAAAAACACTGCTCTAAACCAGTGTTTCCCAACCTTGGCAACTTGAAGATATCTGGATTTCAACTCCCAGAATTCCCCAGCCAGCATTCACTGGCTGGGGAATTCTGGGAGTTGAAGTCCAAGTATCTTCAAGTTGCCAAGGTTATTTATTTATTTATTCATTCATTCATTCATTCATTCATTCATTCATTCATTCATTCATTCATTCATTCATTTTTAGATTTGTATGCCGCCCTTCTCCGTAGACTCGGAGAGGCTCACAGCAATAATAAACAATATACGTATAATAAATCTAGTAATTTAAGAGAAACACTAAAAAACCCATTATTAAAAGCAAACATACACACCATACATAAACTGTATAGGCCCGGGGGAGATGTTTCAATTCCCCTATGCCTGATGGCAGAGGTGGGTTTTAAGGAGTTTACAAAAGGTGAGGAGGGTGGGGGCAGTTCTTATCTCTGGGGGGAGCTGGTTCCAGAGGGTCGGGGCTGCCACAGAGAAGGCTCTTCCCCTGGGTCCCACCAAACGGCATTGTTTAGTTGACGGGACCCGGAGAAGGCCAACTCTGTGGGACCTAACTGGTCGCTGGGATTTGTGCAGCAGAAGGCGGTCCCTGAGATAATCTGGTCCGGTGCCATGAAGGACTTTATAGGTCATAACCAACACTTTGAATTGTGACCGGAAACTGATCGGCAACCAATGCAGACTGCGGAGTGTTGGTGTAACATGGGCATATTTGGGAAAGCCCATGATTGCTCTCGCAGCTGCATTCTGCACAATCTGAAGCTTCCGAACACTCTTCAAAGGTCGCCCCATGTAGAGAGCATTACAGTAGTCGAACCTCGAGGTGATGAGGGCATGAGTGACTGTGAGCAGTGAGTCCCGGTCCAGATAGGGCCGCAACTGGTGTACCAGGCGAACCTGGGCAAACGTCCCCCTCGCCACAGCTGAAAGATGTGAGCTGTGGATCGAGGAGGATGCCCAAGGTTTGGAAACCCTGCTCTAAACCACTCAAAATTTCTGCTACCGGTTCTTCAGAACTGGTCCAAAACTACTGAAACCCCCCTCTGGCTTGCTGCCGAATTTATATACGGTAGTTTTCCTGGATATATATAACCACTATTGACTTTTTATATTATTGAATACTGGACATCAGCTCCCATTTTTGACCGGGTATACAACACGGACCAAGATGCTTTCCAGAATAATATCTATATCATTTTCCGTATGGGAGAAGAAAGAGAAATCGCTTGGAGTTTTCCTGATGACATTTCTAATATTTCTGTCTTTCTAACAAGTGTTAGCGATGCCTGGCAGGAGACCGAGTTCAATGGGGCAAGCAAACTTTCTAGCCCACCCACTGTCTCTTTTGTGCTTCTGGTCACACCTCATCTCCACAACAATGGGGTAGATGGGCCATGCAGGCGGGCTATCTAGGTGGCCATCACACCCCACTCTGAATAATTCTGCAAATCAAGCAGCCAATGAAGCCTTGGCAGGACCTGCTGTGGTGAAAATTCAAAACTTGTCGGAAGGTGGAGTAGGAATTAATGAGAAAGAACTGGAGATGGTATGAACCGCTCGGCTTCTCCCGAGGGAGTTCACATAGGTTTGGAGCAGGTGGTCTAATATATAAGGTACATCGAGGCAAATAGACAAAACTATTTTTTTCAAACTCAATGCAAACCACTCGGAACTCGACTGCAGAAAATACAACTTCAGCAACATAAGAACATAAGAACCTAAGACGAGCCCTGCTGAATCAGGCCAAACCCACCGAGTCCAACATTCTGTGGCCCACAGTGGCCCACCAATTGTCCATGGGGATCATTCATTCATTCATTTGTTCATTCATTCATTCATTCATTCATTCAGTCAGTCAGTCAGTCAGTCAGTCAGTTATTTAGTTATTTAGTTAGTTAGTTAGTTAGTTAGTTAGTTAGTTAGTTAGTTAGTTAGTTAGTCCAATACAAATTGAAAGTTGAAGAGAATAAAAACATATACAGTGCTCCCTCGCTTTTCGCGGGGGATGCGTTCCGAGACCGCCCGCGAAAGTCGAATTTCCACAAAGTAGAGATGCGGAAGTAAATACACTATTTTTGGCTATGAACAGTATCACAAACCTTCCCTTAACACTTTAAACCCCTAAATTGCAATTTCCCATTCCCTTAGCAACCATTTAGATTATTACTCACCATGTTTATTTATTAAAGTGTATTAAAAAAAATATTTATTAAAAGCAGACGAAAGTTTGGCGACGACATATGACGTCATCGGGTGGGAAAAAATGTGGTATAGGGAAAAAACCCGCGAAGTATTTTTTAATTAATATTTTTGAAAAACCGTGGTATAGACTTTTCGCGAAGTTCGAACCCGCAGAAATCGAGGGAACACTGTAATATTAAATATCAGGAAAAGGATAGAAGAAAAGATATGAGAATAGAATACGTCAATGCAGAGTAGAGGAAAGGATATATGAATGGGAGAAAAGATATATCAAATATAGGAGAGACAATTGGACAGGGGATGGAAGGCACACTACTGCATTTATGCTCGCCCCTTACTGACCTCTAAGGAACCTGGTGAGGTCAATCGTGGATAGTCTAAGGGAAAAATGTTGGGGGTTAGGGGTTGAGCAGAAAGAGAAGGCAAAACCCTCCCTTTCCCTTGATCCCCAACAAATGGTACCCCAGGGAATCCTGCCTGCCTCAACCAACATAGAGGCGGCACTTGAACATCCATTTCAATAACCCCCATGGATACACTTGGCATCCATGAATCTGTCTAATCCTGCCTTGAAGCTATCAAGGCTGACAGCTGTCATGACCTCTTCTGGAAGAGAATTCCATAAACCAACAACCCTCTGGGTGAAGAAATATTTCCCTTGATTTGTCCTCGCTTTCTTACCTATGAGCATTAGGGAGAGTCCCCTCGTCCTAGTATTGTGTGATAGAGAAAAGAATTTTTCTCTATCCACTTTTTCTATCCCATGCATGATTTCATACACTTCGATCAAGTCACCCCTTCAACGCCGTCTTTCAAGGCTGAAGAGACCAAGGCGTTGCAACCTGGTTTCATAAGGGAGGGGCTCCATTTCCTTCATCATACTTGTTGCCCTTTTTTGCCCTTTTTCCAGTTCCATTATACCCTTCTTGAGATGAGGTGACCAGAACTGTACACAGTACTCCAAGTGTGGTCTCACCATCAAAGTGATCAATCCCTGGAATGCACTACCTGACTCTGCGGTTTCTTCCCCAAACACCAAAAACTGTCTACAGTCGACCTCTCCTTATTACTACTATTATTAATTTTTATTAATATTGATTGTTTCTTCATTGCTGATTTGACCCCTATAGAAACATAGAAGTCTGACGGCAGAAAAAGACCTCATGGTCCATCTAGTCTGCCCTTATACTATTTTATCTTAGGATGGATATATGTTTATCCCAGGCATGTTTAAATTCAGTTACTGTGGATTTATCTACCACGTCTGCTGGAAGTTTGTTCCAAGGATCTACTACTCTTTCAGTAAAATAATATTTTCTCATGTTGCTTTTGATCTTTCCCCCAACTAACTTCAGATTGTGTCCCCTTGTTCTTGTGTTCCCTTTCCTATTAAAAACACTTCCCTCCTGGACCTTATTTAACCCTTTAATATATTTAAATGTTTTGATCAGGTCCCCCCTTTTCCTTCTGTCCTCCAGACCAGTGTTTCCCAACCTTGGCAACTTGAAGATATTTGGACTTCAACTCCCAGAATTCCCCAGCCAGCGAATGCTGGCTGGGGAATTCTGGGAGTTGAAGTCCAGATATCTCCAAGTTGCCAAGGTTGGGAAACACTGCTCCAGACTATACAGATTGAGTTCATTAAGTCTTTCCTGATACATTTTATGCTTTATGACGTTTTATGACAATCATTAAGTGTTGTACCTCATGATTCTTGACAAATCTATATTTTCTTTTATGTACACCGAGAGTATATGCACCGACAAATTCCTTGTGTGTCCAATCACACTTGGCCAACAAAATAATTCTATTCTATTCAGTGAATGGATCCTCTGACAGCTCTCAATAACACATGGAGTTACTTGAGATAGTTACAATAGTTACTTACTATTGCTCTTCATCTATAGACGGGATCCTGCCAGATTAAAGCACCTATTTGCAGAACTACAGATATATTCTGGGAATTGCTAGGAAGGAGCTGTTTTAACCTTCTTCCTGCCTACCAGACATTCAGAGCTTTGCTGCCTCTTTGCCACTCTGGAGTGTAATCCCACACTCTTGGGAATCAAGATTATAATCCACCACATCCTCTGAGTGAAGTTACAAGTACAGTGTTCCCTCGAGTTTCGCGGGGGATGCGTTCCGAGACCGCCCGCGAAAGTCGAATTTCCACGAAGTAGAGATGCGCAAGTAAATACTGTACACCATTTTTGGCTATGGACAGTATCCCAAGCCGTCCCTTAACACTTTAAACCCCTAAATTACCATTTCCCATTCCCTTAACAACCATTTACTCACCATTATTACTGGTACTCACCATTGAATAAGACACTTAGTGATCCTGATATTTATAAACACAATTATTTATTAGCAATAATTATTGTTTTGTTATTTATTTGCAAAAAATATTAGTTTGACAATGACGTATGACATCATCGGGTGGGAAAAACCGTGGTATAAAAAAACCTGCGTGAAGTATTTTTTAATTAATATTTTTTGAAAAACCGTGGTATAGGCTATTTGCGAAGTTCGAACCCGCGAAAATCGAGGGAACACTGTACACAAAACTGATAGGTTGCTGACTCTTAATATTCTCATTCTGAAAGCAAATAAAACACACACACACACACCTCACCTACAAAAAGATATTGATAATATTGAACGGGTCCAAAGACGGGTGACAAGAATGGTGGAAGGTCTGAAGCATAAAACGTATCAGAAAAGACTTAATGAACTCAATCTGTATAGTCTGGAGGACAGAAGGAAAAGGGGGGACATGATCGAAACATTTAAATATGTTCAAGGGTTCAATAATATTCAGGAGGGAAGTGTTTTTAATAGGAAAGGAAACACAAGAACAAGGGAGCACAATCTGAGGTCAGTTGGGGGAAAGATCAGAGGCAACGTGAGAAAATATTATTTTACTCAAAGAGTAGGAGATGCTTGGAACAAACTTCCAGCAGACGTGGTTGGTCAATCCACAGTAACTGAATTGAAACATGCCTGGAATAAACATATATCCATCCTAAAATACAGGAAACAGTATAAGGGCAGAGTAGATGGAACATGAGGTCTTTTTCTGCTGTCAATCTTCTATGTTTCTATGTTTCTAATCCATGTGCATTTATGTTTACAAGGCCAAGCAAAACCTTCCAGTTCCTGAAATAGGAATCAAGGAACACGTATGAATGGCTCTCAAGTTCATTTTAGAAGTTATAGAGATAAGGCTGAACGTGGGCCAAGAAAGCCCATCTGTTCCTTTGCCCCCCCTTCCCCAATTTTCTTTCTTCAGTTTGGTTTTGTCTTGAAGGATTTACTACTCTGTCATTTAAGTTGACACCTGCAAATCTGGCCTGAAGTGTTGCTCAAAAGGCAAATTGAACAAGACTCTTCGGTGGCTTCTGTTGATTAAATTGGAAAGGAAGAGTTCTTCCAAGCATGGAGAAGTCTTTTTGGAAAGATGTGGGGGTGGGAGGAACATGTCAGACAACAGCAGGTGTCAACTCTAATTCAGCAAGAGAAGTTCGGGGAGTTACACAGGGAGTAAACATTCGGGTCGTTTTAATAACTCGGTACTCAATGTCTCCACCCAGAGGGACCGAGGGGGCTTCCTTATGGACCTGACATTTAATCTCTCTTTTCTCCTTGTCCCTTTGGCAAAGAATACAGTGGTACCTCTACCTACGAACGCCTCTAGTTACAAACTTTTCTAGATAAGAACTGGGTGTTGAAGATTTTTTTGCCTCTTCTCAAGAACCATTTTTCACTTACAAACCCAGCCTCCGAAACTGTAACCGGAAAAGGCAGGGAGAAGCCTCCATGGGGCCTCTCTAGGAATCTCCTGGGAGTAAATAGGTCCGGAAAAGGCAGGGAGAAGCCTCTGTGGGGCCTCTCTAGGAATCTCCTGGGAGTAAATAGGTCCGGAAAAGGCAGGGAGAAGCCTCCATGGGGCATCTCTAGGAATCTCCTGGGAGTAAATAGGTCCGGAAAAGGCAGGGAGAAGCCTCTGTGGGGCCTCTCTAGGAATCTCCTGGGAGGAAGCAGGGCCGGAAAAGGCAGGGAGAAGCCTCCGTGGGGCATCTCTAGGAATCTCCTGGGAGTAAATAGGTCCGGAAAAGGCAGGGAGAAGCCTCTGTGGGGCCTCTCTAAGAATCTCCTGGGAGTAAATAGGTCCGGAAAAGGCAGGGAGAAGCCTCTGTGGGGCCTCTCTAGGAATCTCCTGGGAGTAAATAGGTCCGGAAAAGGCAGGGAGAAGCCTCCATGGGGCATCTCTAGGAATCTCCTGGGAGTAAATAGGTCCGGAAAAGGCAGGGAGAAGCCTCTGTGGGGCCTCTCTAGGAATCTCCTGGGAGGAAGCAGGGCCGGAAAAGGCAGGGAGAAGCCTCCGTGGGGCATCTCTAGGAATCTCCTGGGAGTAAATAGGTCCAGAAAAGGCAGGGAGAAGCCTTCCTAAAAAAGATTTGGACAAAAAAAATCTCTCCCTCCCTTTCGCTCTATTTCTCCCCCTTTCTCTCCCTCTTTTTTTCTCTCTCCATCCCTCTTTCTCTCTTCCTTCTTTCCTCTTTTTTGCTCTCTTTCTCTCTCCCTACTTACCTCTGTCTTTCTCTCCCATCTTCCCTCCCTTTCTCTCTCTCTCTTGTTTTCTCTCTCTCTTGCTTTCTTTCTCTCGTTCTCTTTCTCTCTTGCTTTCTTTCTCTCTCTCTTGCTTTCTTTCTCTTGCTTGCTTTCTCTCTTGTTTTCTTTCTCTCTCTTTCTCTTTCTTTCTCTTGCTTTCTTTCTCTCTCTGAGCTTCGCGGCACACCTGACCATGTCTCGCGGCACACTAGTGTGCCACGGCACACTGGTTGAAAAACACTGGTCTAGTCAACGGGACCTGGAGAAGGCCAAATATGCTTTAATACCAAACAAGAGTTGCATCCCCAAGTAAGTTTGGTATGCGTTGAGTGTAGTCTCAAGGGCTGGGGAGTGAAAAAGTTTGTCCAAGAGAAAGAAAAGAGAGATGCACAGATCTTTCCAAGTGGTCTTCATCAGTCAGACGAGGAAAAAAAAACCGAGAGCAAATCTTAAGACACACAGAGAAGTGGGGAGCCTTTCATATGTAAGTAACCGAGATTTTGTGCCTGCTACCTTGCAACACCTGGGGCTATTAAGAAGCCACCTGCCTGATCTTTTCAGGAGTTTCTGTTGGGTGGGTTGTTTTCTTTTGACTTCCTTCAAGCTCGGCGAGCTATCAAAGAAAAATGCCTCAATGAGTCAAGGATCGGGGGTAATGTTTCCGCGCTCCCTTGCTGGGTTTTCTTTCATTTCCCCCTTTCCAAAAGGTGCTATTGACCTGAAACTCTTTCATCCGAGGTGGTTAAAGAGCTGTATTTTTTTGCCAGTGAAAGAAACGCAAACAACTTTTGATATACACACATGACGCCCGACTCCTTCTCGGAGGAAGGTGAAAGCAAAGGAGGAGGGGGCCCTTCAGAATCCAAATCATCTATACAGGCACCTCTTCAGCGCTCCGCAAACAAATTTGCAAATGTTGAGCGAACTTGGCAACCCGACTGAACTCGCCGCGTGAGTCAAGCACCCCAAACAAGGTCTCGGCACCATTAAATTGGGCAATTAAAGGAGCACCTGGCTTTGTGAAAAATCTAATCCTTCCTGCGCAAGGAATGCGAAAGAAGTTCTGCTTTCCTTTGCTTTGCTGGTCTCTGAAACACGGCGTGCCTAATTTAGTTTTCCCCATTGGATCCATGGGTGTCCATGCCAGATTCAAAGGCTAGAATACACGAAGTTTAGTAACTAAAGGCCGCTGTAAACAGACAAGGTGATGATTTTATTTTATTTATTTATTCATTTGTCCAATACACAAATACATAGGAAGAAAAATAGACATGTGATAATATAAAAGAGGGTGAAAGTGAACTTAGAGGAGAGGATATATGAAAGGAAGAGAATATATATGAAAGATGAAAGAAAGGAAGGACAATTGGACAGGGGACGAAAGGCACACCAGTGCACTTATCTACGCCCCTTACTGGCCTCTTAGGAACCTGGAGAGGTCAATCGTGGAGAGTCTAAGGGAGAAGTGTTGGGGGTTAGGGGTTGACACAATTGAGTCCGGTAATGAGTTCCACGCTTCGATAACTCGATTGTTAAAATCATATTTTTTACAGTCAAGTTTGGAGCGGTTCATATTAAGTTTGAATCTGTTGCGTGCTCTTGTGTTGTTGCGGTTGAAGCTGAAGTAGTCATTGACAGGTAGGACGTTGCAGCCTATGATCTTGTGGGCAATACTCAAATCGTGTTTTAGGCGCCGTAGTTCTAGGCTTTCTAGGCCCAGGATTGTTAGTCTATTTTCGTAGGGCATTCTGTTTCGAGGGGAGGAGTGAAGGGCTCTTCTGGTGAAATATCTTTGGACGTTTTCAAGGGTGTTGATGTCTGAGATGTGGTATGGGTTCCAGACAGATGAGCAGTAGTCTAGGATGGGTAATTCATGTTATGGTAGCCTTACAGATGTTCCTACAGAAGTAACACATCGGGTCAAATTTGGCCCAGGATTTGACCCCCTGTCGATCCCTGATGGGTAGTTGAAAACTAAATGTTGATTTGCAATGATTTTCAGTGTCAAATGACACAATTACAGGTAGTCGTCCAGTGTAATTAGATTGTAATTGAGCTTGGTAATGATGCTTATTAAGGTGTGACATCATGCGACTGACCTGATTTTATGACCTTCTTTTTTTCAGAAGTCATAAAGCAAATGTGGTTAGAAAATGTCGCAATCATGAAGTGAACGCATTACTTGCTTTGGACTACTTTTGCTGGAAACTGGAAGTAGAATTGACCAAGGGAAGATGCTTTGAGGGAAGAATCTATCGTATCTTTCTTTCTTTCTTTTTCTTTCTTTCTTTCTTCCTTCCACCCTTTCCTTCCTTCCTTCCTTCCACCATTTCCTTCCTTCCTTCCTTCCACCCTTTCCTTCTTTCCTTCCACCCTTTCCTTCCTTCCTTCCACCCTTTCCTTCCTTCCTTCCACCCTTTCCTTCCTTCCTTCCTTCCTTCCTTCCTTCCTTCCACCCTTTTCTTCCTTCCTTCCACACTTTCCTTCCTTCCTTCTTTCCTTCCACCCTTTCCTTCCTTCCTTCCACCCTTTCCTTCCTTCCTTCCTTCCTTCCATCCTTTCCTTCCTTCCTTCCTTCCTTCCTTCCTTCCTTCCACCCTTTCCTTCCTTCCTTCCACCCTTTCCTTCCTTCCTTCCACCCTTCCTTCCTTCTTTCCTTCCTTCCACCCTGTCCTTCCTTCCACCCTTTCCTTCCTTCCTTCCTTCCTTCCTTCCTTCCACCCTTTCCTTCCTTCCTTCCTTTCTTCCTTCTTTCCTTCCTTCCTTCCTTCCACCCTTTCCTTCCTTCCTTCCTTCCTTCCTTTCTTTCTTTCTTTCTTCCTTCCACCCTTTCCTTCCTTCCTTTCTTCCTTCTTTCCTTCCACCCTTTCCTTCCTTCTTTCCTTCCTTCCTTCCACCCTTTCCTTCCTTCCTTTCTTTCTTTCTTCCTTCCACCCTTTCCTTCCTTCCTTCCTTCCTTCCTTCCTTCTTTCCTTCCTTCCACCCTTTCTTTCCTTCCTTCCTTCCTTCCTTCCTTTGACTTCTATGCCACCCAATCCCTTAGGATTCAGGACGAGGATTGTTAAGCAACTGGTCCTAAATAGAGGGCTACCTGTACTTACAAGGAACTTGAAAGATGCTTATTCTGTGGTTCTACGCAAAAGATCTCCAAACTTGGCAACTTTGAGACTTGTGGACTTCAATTCCCAGAATTCTTCAGTCAGCCATGGCTGAAGAATTCTGGGAGTTGATGTCCACACATCTTAAATTTACCAAGGGTGAAGACTGGCTGAGGAATTCTGGGAGTTGAAGCCCACAAGTCTTAAAATGTTGAAGTCATCTCCAACAACTGCCTTCAGTTTTGGTCGTCACGACGCAAAAAGGATGTTGAGACGCTAGAAAAAGTGCAGAGAAGAGCAACAAAGATGATTAGGGGACTGGAGGCTAAAACATATGAAGAACAGCTGCAGGAACTGGGCCTGGCTAGCTTAATGAAAAGAAGGACCAGGGGGACAGGATAGCAGTATTCCACTATCTCATGGGTTGCCACAAAGAAGAAGGAGTCAACCTATTCTCCAAAGCACCTGAGGATAGAACAAGAAGCAATGGGTGGAAACTAAACAAGGAGAGAAGCAGCTTAGAACTACGGAGAAATTTCCTGACAGTCAGAATGGTTGATCAGTGGAACAACTTGCCTCCAGAAGTTGTGAATGCTCCAATACTGGAAGTTTTTAAGAAGATGTTGGATAACCATCTGTCTGAAGTAGTGTAGGGTTTCCTGCCTAAGCAGGGGGCTGGACTAGAAGACCTCCAAGGTCCCTTCCAACCCTTGTTGTTGTTGCTGCTGCTGCTGCTGTTATCATCATCATCATCATCATCATCATCATTAAAGTTATAGAAACTATAACCTATAAACAATAGAGTTAAATTTAATAAGAATATAGAGTGTGAGTGTTATATTTCTGAATTGATTTGATTATAGTTAGACTTTTTTTTGTATTAGTTAGACTTCTATGATAAGCGGAGCAATGGTAGCTCCTTGAATGTTGAATGTTGTCTGTCTTTGTATGTCTAATGAAAAATAATAAAAAAATATTTTTTTAAAAAACAGAACTATGGAGAAATTTCCTGACAGTGAGAACAATTAATCCGTGGAACAGCTTGCCTCCAGAAGTTATGAATGCCCCAACACTGGAAGTTTTTAAGAAGATGTTGGATAACCATTTGTCTGAAGTAATGTAGGGTTTCCTGCCTACACTAGGGGGTTGGACTAGAAGACCTCCAACTCTGTTGTTGTTATTATTATTATTAAGTTACCAAGGTTGGAGACCACTACTGTAGGCAAGGAGCTCTTATCTGGACTATTACCTTCTTACGGAAAATCTGTCATCTTGTCTTCAACAAGATCGGCTCATGGAAGAGGAAGAGGAAACTGGTTTGCATTGATGACCACCTACCGTCTTTATTCTGACCATAAAATTAAGCCTGAATTTTCTCCCTGTTATCCAACTCATGCCAAAGTATACCCGTGTATACACACTATGAATTCCAACACAGCCACCAAAATGTCAAGCTGCAAAGGAAACCACATCACTTTTTAACAGCCCTGACGCTAGAAAAAAAGTAAGGAGTTCACTACTGTATCAACAGCCTTTTAATATACAGGCCGGGGAGGGGAGGGGAGCAAGAGAAAACGGTTGTTTTGTAGCGTTGCTGTCCACTCGGGCATCGTTCTCAACCTCCCTACTTTCTTTAAGGTAGCACAATCAGTTTGAGGAATGTTCAGCCAAGCGAGCAGCATCCCAAATTGCTTGTTTGGCTGGGGTCGGTGAGGGTGGGGGAAGAATTATGCTCCCTATTTACACAAGGTGGAGGCAGCGGGGGAAATGAATCAAGCTAACAAGCCAGCCTGACTTTCTATGAGCCATAACAAAGACAGAGAAATATAGCTTTTCCATCTCAGATGTATTTTTTTGTTTACTTAGAAATATTTGACTCTGCCGTCAAGCACCAGGGATGCCAATATGTGGAAGGCTCAGTAAGTCAAAGTGCCATGAAGTCTTAGGGTCACCACGGCCTTTGGTAACACTATACAGTGTTCCCTCGATTTTCGCAGGGGATGCGTTCCGAGACCACCCGCGAAAGTCGAATTTCCGCGAAGTAGAGATGCGGACGTAAATACACTATTTTTGGCTAGGAACAGTATCCCAAGCCTTCCCTGAACACTTTAAACCCCTAAATTACAATTTCCCATTCTCTTAGCAACCATTTAGATTATTACTCACCATGTTTATTTATTAAATAAAGTCAACGAAGCAGTGGAAGTGATGTGCCGGTGTCTGGAGGTTGTTGGGGCCTGGATGGGTGTCAACAGACTCAAACTCAACCCTGATAAGACGGAGTGGCTGTGGGTTCTGCCTCCCAAGGACAATTCCTTCTGTCCATCCACCACGCTGGGGGGGGAATTATTGACCCCCTCGGAGAGGGTCCGCAACTCGGGCATCCTCCTCGATCCACAGCTCACATTAGAGAACCATCTTTCAGCTGTGGCGAGGAGGGCGTTTGCCCAGTTGCGGCCCTATCTGAACCGGGACTCACTGCTCACAGTCACTCATGCTCTCATCACCTCGAGGTTCGACTACTGTAATACTCTCTACATGGGGTTACCTTTGAAAAGTGTTCGGAAACTTCAGATCATGCAGAATGCAGCTGCGAGAGCAATCATGGGCTTACCTAGGTATGCCCATGTTTCACCAACACTCCGCAGTCTGCATTGATTGCCGATCAGTTTCCGGTCACAATTCAAAGTGTTGGTTATGACCTTTAAAGCCCTTCATGGCATTGGACCAGAATATCTCCGAGACCGCCTTCTGCCGCACGAATCCCAGCGACCGATTAGGTCCCACAGAGTTGGCCTTCTCCGGGTCCCGTCAACTAAACAATGTTGGTTGGCGGGCCCCAGGGGAATAGCATTCTCTGTGGTGGCCCCGACTCTCTGGAACCAACTCCCCCCAGAGATTAGAACTGCCCCCACTCTCCTTGTCTTTCATAAGCTCCTTAAAACCCACCTTTGTCGTCAGGCATGGGGGAATTGAGACATCTCCCCTGGGCATATACAATTTATGCATGGTATGTTTGTATGTATGTTTGCTTAGTAAATGGTTTTTTAAAAATATTTTAAACTATAATTTAGATTTGTCATGAATTGTTTTATTCTGCTGTGAGCCGCCCCGAGTCTACGGAGAGGGGCGGCATACAAATCTAAATAATAAATAAATAAATAAATAATAAAGTTTATTTTAAAAAAATGTTTTTTAAAGGCAGATGAAAGTTTGGCAATGACATATGACGTCATCGGGCAGGAAAAAACGTGGTACAGTATAGGAGAAAAAAGCCACGAAGTATTTTTAATTAATATTTTTGAAAAACCGTGGTATAGAAGTTTCGCGAAGTTCGAACCCGTAAAAATCGAGGGAACACTGTATTACCACTTTGTTTGTATCCAGACATGGGATACAGCACCAATTTCCTGAAAACTCTTAGACACACTAGGAATGAAATCTAGGGGCCTCTCTAGGTTCATCACTTTTCCTTCTCTCCTCTCTTCCCGCATTTCCTCGACAGCTGTCAAAATAAGACAAAACCTCTCCAGAGGTAGATAAGGGCTCTTTAATGTACGTGTTAATAAGTATATTGACTTTTTCCCCAGTCCCTTGTCAGTCCCTATCAAGATTTATTCTCCTTTATGGGCTTCCTATCGATTGAGGAAAGTAGTATTCCCACAGGTCAATCAATTGTGATTTGACCGCGGAAGGAAGTCAATAGCTATTTATTATATGATCTATGGGCTTCATTACTTCAAACGCTATGAAAGGAAGATCGTGGGAGAATGTGTAAGAAAGAAAGAACCGAGCAGGAGATGGCCGGAGAAATGGAAGCAATTCAGCCTAAAACTTCTGGGTAAGGGGAAATAAACAGGACAAAGCTTTCTAGCATGGCCTTAGAAGAATCGGTAGACAAGGAATTGCAACACCCCACCCCCACCCGCAGAAAGCTACAGAATTCGTGCAGCTTCCAAGCAAAGCTAAGGATCACTTCCAAAGCCTCTTCCTTTCAAATATCTGGTGACACCGAGAACAAAGGAGATAATAGGGCAGGAATTCATTGCATACCAGTGCAGAAAATTCTAATTTAACTAAATTGCTTCTTTTGGGTAAATCTTTTAGAAAGAATATTGCTTTCATACGTTCCATTAGATCTCTAGAAGTGAAACTAACAGCCAGAGGAAGCAATTGAAATCTGCAGAATAAGCTGGTACTAATGTCCCCAAATACCCAGTCCAGGATGTTAAAAGTCCAGTCAAGGATGAGCGGTGACAAAATCAAGACTACACAGTTGATATCTTGATAAGATAATCGAAGCCAACTCAAGGGGGAAAAAAGCCTAAGAGAACATAGCACCTTGGACAGCTCCTTATGAGTTAGCCCATCGTTTTTCTCCTTGGATTTAATTACAGTACGGGATATTATTTCACCATGGAGTTAATTCTAATTAAAACCTTGTCTAAGCCGCTGAAGCCTAGAATACAGCTGCAAGAGTTTAGCTTCGATAAATTTCAAAGTTTGCATCCTTCGACGCAAACTTCAAAGTTTGCTTCTTTATGACAAATATTTTGGGGTGGGGTTCCCGTGGACGGGGGAGGGCAACATGCAGGGGAGGGGGAGCAAAATAGATGTTGAGACTCTAGAAAAAGTGCAGAGAAGAGCGACAAAGATGATGAGGGGATTGGAGGCTAAAACATATGAAGAACAGTTGCAAGAACTGGGCATGGCTAGTTTAATGAAAAGAAGGACCAGGGGAGACATGATAGCAGTCTTCCAATATCTCAAGGGTTGCCACAAAGAAGAGGGAGTCAATCTATTCTCCAAAGCACTTGAGTGTAGAACAAGAAGCAATGGGTGGAAATTAAACAAGGGGAGAAGCAACTTAGAACTAAGGAGAAATTTCCTGACAGTCAGAATGGTTGATCAGTGGAACAGCTTGCCTCCAGACGTTGTGAATGCTCCAACACTGGAAGTTTTTAAGAAGATGTTGGATAACCATCTGTCTGAAGTAGTGTAGGGTTTTCTGACTAAGCAGGGGGTTGGACTAGAAGACCTCCAAGGTCCATTCCAACTTTGTGGTTGTTGTTGTTGTTGTTGTTGTTGTTGTTGTTGTTGTTGTTCTTCTTCTTCTTCTTCTTCTTCTTCTTCTTCTTCTTCTTCTTCTTCTTCTTCTTCTTCTTCTTCTTCTTCTTCTTGTTGCATTATAGGTTTGGCCACGCTATCGCACACGCCTGTGCCCCTTTGGCACCTGAGCAAAAAAAGTTCGCTATCACTGCTCTAGGGACATTAGCCTCAAGCCATCCTCATTGTACCAGAATATACTAATGGCCATAGTTCCCTCTAAGCTGAGCAGTGAGCAATCGCTCACTTAAAAATCATCATCAACTCAGAGTTTTCCAAACCTGCCCAGAAGCCGAGAGGGAAAGAGTGAGAGGGAAGGAGAGAGAGAGGAAGAGAGGAAGAGAGAGAAACAGATAGAAAAAAGAGAGGAAGGAAAAGAGAAAGAAAAAGAATGGGAGTAAGGAAGAGAGAAAGAAAATCAAAATCTAGTTTGAAACTAGCTCAACTATTTAAGTAGCATTTTGATATTGATAGAGTTGCCCTATTATGAGCTCACTGTTATAGACACACAGTACAGTATTTTATTTTGAAATTCTCTGAGGCAAAACAGGGTGGGTTTTTTATTGTTTGTTTGTTTGTTTGTTTGTTTATTTCTGTGCCGCCCAGTCCCGAAGGGACTGCCGCTCAGACACTATACTTTTACGCCCACCCCCCCAAAAAAATTAGAGGGAACACTGCTAACGGCCAGTCCTGAGTTGGTTTCTATTCCGACATCCATGTCATGAACTTTCCACTACACATTTTTACAAAAGGACTCAAGACTTTTCCCCTGATCGGCTGCCACAGAGGTTGTCCTCTCGGTGCAAAGCTAATGTGTGCCATCCAATAAAAGACATTCCAATGTCATTAAACATGTTTTCCTGCCCACGAAAGGGAATCTTTAAAAAAATGTAGAAAGCACATAGAAGAGAACTCTTTCATCTCCAGCGACATTTTTTTTTTAAAGCTTTCCTAGAAGAAACAGGGGTTTTTTTGCTCTCGGTATTTCTTCGGCACAGTCATAATTAAGTGTGAGTTAGTAAAGATGTGCAGGAATAACAACTCCTTAATGAAGCCCCTTTTTCCAAGACCAGCTGCTGGAGCCTAATAATTTTCTTTCTCCAAAGCAAAGTCTCATTAATGACATGAATTCAACGAAAAGCCTGGAAAAAAAAAATCCCCAGGATTTAAAGCTGTTCCCAACCACTGCCAGAGGGTCGGGTTAGCAAATGATCATGTTTCATCATGTTTCATCAAGAAGCTCCACACTGAAACATATTTCCTTTTATGACTGTTTAATCAGTGTGACTAACCAAGACCGGGGAGGTTATTTACACATTTGGGGTTCAGCGCTTGCAAGGATTTGAAAGTACGGAAAAGTTCCCTTTTAACAGAGTAAGAGAGTTGGAAGGGGACCTTGGAGGTCTTCTAGGCCAACCCCGAGCTTAAGTAGGACAGAGTTTTTCAACCAGTGTGCCGTGAGACATGGTCAGGTGTGCCGCGAAGCTCAGAGAGAGAAAGAAAGCAAGAGAGAGAGAGAAAGAAAGCAAGAGAGAGAAAGAGCGAAAGAAAGCAAGAGAGAGAGAGAGAAAGAGAGGGAGGGAAGGAGAGAGAGAGAAAGACATAGAGGGAGGTAGGGAGGGAGAGAGAAAGAGAGCAAAAAAGAGAGGAAGGAAGGAAGAGAAAGAAAGAGGGATGGAGAGAGAAAGAAGGAAGGGAGAGAAAGAGGGAGGGAGAGAGAAATAGAGCAAAAGGGAGGAAGAGAGAGAGAGAATTTTTTTGTCCAAACTTTTTTTAGCCCCCACCCTCCCCCCCGCTCAATGTGCCCCAGGGTTTCGTAAATGTAAAAAATGTACCGGGGCTCAAAAAAGGTTGAAAATCACTGAAGTAGGAGACCCTATGGCATTTTAAAGAAACGATTTTCAAATCTCCACTTAAAAACCTCCAGTGTTGGAGCATCCACAACTTCTGGACACAGGCGGTTCCATTGATTAATTGTTCTCACTGTCAGAAAATTTCTCCTTAGTTCTAGGTTGCTTCTCTCCTTGATTAGTTTCCACCCATTGCTTCTTGTCCTGCCTTCAGGTGTTTTGGAGAGTAGCTTGACTCCCTCTTTTGTGTGTCAACCCCTGAGATATTGGAACACTGTTATCACGCTTTGATTTCTTTGACTTGGAAGAAGTTACTTTTGAAAGCATGGATCATACAAGTGAGACCACTTGTTTAGTTTCCACCCATTGCTTCTTGTTCTACCCTCAGGTGCTTTGGAGAATAGGTTGACTCCTTCTTCTTTGTGGCAACTCTGGATATATTGGAACACTGCTATCATGTCTCCCCTGGTCCTTCTTTTCATTAAACTAGCCATGCTCAGTTCCTTCAACCGTTCTTCATATGTTTTAGCCTCCAGTCCCCTAATCATCTTTGTCTTCTCTTCTCTGCACTTTTTCTAGGGTCTCAATATCCCTTTTGCATCGTGGCGACCAAAACTGAATGCTGCATTCCAAGTGTGGCCTTACCAAGGCCTTATAAAATGGTATTAACACTTTACATGATCTTGATTCTATCCCTCTGTTAATGCAGCCTAGAACTGTGTTGGCTTTTTTGGCAGCTGCTGCACACGGATGGCTCCTATTTAAATGTTTGTCCATTACGACTCCAAGATCCCTCTCACAGTTACTACTGTTGAGGAAGGTACCACATATACTATACCTGTGGGGTAACACCTGGGGTCGTTGATGTAGCTGAGGTATGCTGATTAGTTAATGGTTGTAGATTAGGCATGATAACCTGTAGATTGGGCATAGATTAGGCGTGATATCCAGGATATCACGCCTAATCTACAACCATTAACTAATCAGCATACCTCAGTTACATCAACGCCCCCAGGTGTTACCCCACTGACTCACCAGGAAGTTTCTACACAGCAGGCAATTGCTGAGCCATCAAACCACACCCAGCCACCAGTATTTATAGAAGGAAGGCAGCTCAGGTCTTGCAGTGTTTGCCCTAGTACAAGGACAGAAACACCAGCCTGAAGATGATGAGTGGGACCTCGTCGAAACGTCGCCAGAAATGTCCAAATCCTACACGGGAAGAAACCCGAATATACCAAGACCATCATACCTGTACTCATGAAAATCTACGAAAACAAATATAATATATATATTCAAGTCCCAGTGAGGGTATGGCTAGCTGATGAGGCCAAAATAAAGCCAAAATAGATCTATCCTAACATATAGAATATAGTTTGTCGGCTATTAATAAATTAGCTGCCTTGGAAATGGCCCTGAGTTGGGCCGAGAGGCAAAAAAAGGAGCTGTGATGTTCCTTCAATATACCAGCGTGATTCAACACAAAAATATGTAACCCTTCCCCAGTACAGAGCTGAAGGGATTGGATACTATAGCCTAGCAGTTAATTCTCTGCCTTACAAGGCCAAGGTTGCAGATTCAAATCCCAGTGAGGGTATGGCTAGTTGATGTTCTGTCTGGGTGCCCCCAGACTTCAACACCAACTGGAAAAAGCAGCCAGACACGCTGGTAAAAGCAAAAGCACTTTATAGTTTGAAAAAGAAACACAGAGAAAAACCTGTTCTTCCCAACAGGCAGGCTATGAGGCTTCACAGCAGAGTCCTGATGGCCAGACAATACAGCAGCCTTCTTGCTGGCACACCCACCACTGTAGAGAATAAGACCCACGCCTTTTCCCCCCAAGGTTTCAGTATTCAAAGTCACAAGCCAGAATTCCAAGACGCCAAAGATCACAGCCAGGTCCCAGGACTCCCAAAGATAATACTCCACAAGCCAGGAAGGGTGGGTCTGCCTTTTCAGCCTTTCCAGAGAGCACCACACCCAAACCCAGCTGTTGCCTCTTTAGTGCTGAAAGTACCTAGCTAATTGTCCCCTTCTTTGTGTTGCTCTTCTCTGCCGGAGATCGATTATTGCTTGTGCATTTTCATCTAAGGAATCCAGGCTGCTTGCTGGGGAGAGCTCCCCAGAGGGCCGGGGCTTCTTGCTGGCACACACACCACTGTAGAGAATAAGCCCCCACGCCTTCTTCCCCAAGGTTTCAGCCTTCAAGGCCACAAGCCAGAATCAGAGACGCCAAAGATCACAGCCAGGTCCCAGGACTCCCAAAGATAATACTCCACAATACAGGAAGGGTGGGTCTGCCTTTTCAGCCTTTCTGGGGAGAACCACACCCAAACCCAGCTGTTACCTATTTAGGGCTGGAAGTACCTGGCTAATTGTCCCCTTCGTTGTGCTGCTCTTCTCTGCCTGTGATCGATGATGGTTTGAGCATTTTCCTCTAAGGACTCCAGGCTGCTTGCTGGGGAGAGCTCCACCCCGGGGGATTCTGGCTGTTCTCCCTCTCCCTTGGCCTGATATTCCTCCTCCCCATCTGCCTGGGCCTCCTCCTCCTCCTCTTGTTCCTCATCCTCCCCCTCTGAGCAGGGAGCCGGCAGAGGTTCAGCCGTTCCCTGAGGAGCCTCAGACGGAATCACAACAGTTGATGAGGCCAAAATAAAGCCGAAATAGATCTATCCTAGTCTCCCTTAATTTTCAAATTCAGCCAAAACATGTGACACATATAGAATATAGTTTGTCAGCTATTAATAAATTAACTGCCTTGGAAATGGCCCTGAGTTGGGCCGAGAGGCAAATAAGGAGCTGTGATGTTCCTTCAATATACCAGAGTGATTCGACACAAAAATATGTAACCCTTCCCCAGTACAGAGCTGAAGGGATTGGATACTGTAGCCTAGCGGTTAATTCTCTGCCTTACAAGGCCAAGGTTGCAGGTTCAAGTCCCAGTGAGGGTATGGCTACTTGATGAGGCCAAAATAAAGCCGAAATAGATCTATCCTAGTCTCCCTTAATTTTCAAATTCCGCCAAAACATGTGACACATATAGAATATAGTTTGTCAGCTATTAATAAATTAATTGCCTTCGAAATGGCCCTGAGTTGGGCCGAGAGGCAAAAAAGGAGCTGTGATGTTCCTTCAATATACCTCTATAGGGATATGGGCCGACCTCTAGGAGGGCACAGGATGCCATAATTGCCACATCAAAATGCAGCAACGGAGAAGATTTTCTCAGTGAGACGGCCTCAATTGAATCGAGATCGCTCCTTTTATTGTATTTCACTTTTCCTGACATGTGGTACAGAATAACCAATCCGCGAACGCCACATACATTAAGCCATCCCCCAACTACCAATTAGTCATGCGCTGTATAAGGCAACCTCCTCGTGGCTTCCCTATAGATGATTAATGGAAACTCAATTCATTGCCTTTTCCTGGATTGTGTGTTTACTGGTGATTGGCAAAGGAATGAGAATAAGGCATATATTTCCTTATATGGAAGTTAGCTCTATTTATCTTCATGCTGTATATCAAGCTAATGATTTTCCACGTGATCATGGATTTTGCAACTTGCAACTCAGCCTGGACTTTGCTCCCTTTCTATAGAGCAGTGTTTCCCAACCTTGGCCATTTGAAGGTATCTGGACTTCAACTCCCAGAATTCCCCAGCCAGCAAATGCTGGCTGGGGAATTCTGGGAGTTGAAGTCCAGATACCTTCAAGTGGCCAAGGTTGGGAAACACTGCTATAGAGGAAGAATAAGGCAGTCTGCATTGGTTGCCGATCAGTTTCCGGTCACAATTCAAAGTGTTGGTTATGACCTATAAAGCCCTTCATGGCAATGGACCAGAATATCTCCGGGACCGCCTTCTGCCGCACGAATCCCAGCAACCAGTTAGGTCCCACAGAGTTGGCCTTCTCCGGGTCCCGTCAACTAAACAATGTCATTTGGCAGGACCCAGGGGAAGAGCCTTCTCTGTGGCAGCCCCGACCCTTTGGAACCAACTCCCCCCAGATATCAGAGTTGCCCCCACCCTCCTAGTCTTTCGTAAGCTCCTTAAAACCCACCTCTGTCATCAGGCATGGGGGAATTGACATGTTCCCTCCCCCTAGGCTTATAAAATTTATGCATGGTACGCTACTATGTATGATTGGTTTTAATTTGTGGTGTTTTTTAAATTAACTTAAATATTAGATTTGTTTTACATTGTATTGTTATTGCTGTGAGCCGCCCCGAGTCTGCGGAGAGGGGCGGCATACAAATCTGATTAAACTTAAACTTAAACTTTTATTCAGCACCCAATTAGGCTAAAACATCACCCTCCAGTAATCTTTTATCCCAACATTCAGTGCCTAAGAACCTATGATTACAACACCCTTCCCAGGTACAGAGCTGAAGGGATTGGATACTGTAGCCTAGCAGTTAATTCTCTGCCTTAGAAGGCAAAGGTTGCAGGTTCAAGTCCCAGTGAGGGTATGGCTAGCTGATGAGGCCAAAATAAAGCCGAAATAGATCTACCCTAGTCTCCCTTAATTTTCAAATTCAGCCAAAACATGTGACACTGACACACACACATATAAAGAGCTGCCACAGAAAGGAGCAGGATAGAGGCAGGATGAGAACCGCTGGCCGTTTCCTGCCGGTTTTTCCGCAGCCTTCTGAGTGCTGAGCCAGACTTGGGATCGCATCTGTCCTAGCAGAAAACTAATTAAGAGGAATGTCACGCATCCACGCTCCAAATCCCTAGAGGTAGAAGCCTGGCAAGCCTTTCTGCTGAATTTCCCCAATCCCCCCACCCCACCCCAGAGTTCCTACCACACCACCTTGGGAAAAGCGGCACGTCGAGACGAGCGGTGTTTACAAGGTCTGTGAAATAGGAAGCGGCCTTGTTTCCCCCCCCCTGAAAACCATTTCAACGCCAAGGACATGCGTTGAGCTAAAGCTCAGAGGGGGGGAACGTCATTTGGCCAAAGACTTTTGCGGCTAGCGTGGACATATTTGCCAAAGCCTGAAAATTCTACTTCTTCAGCTCAGGAAGCTCAAACTGCCCAAGGAGCTGCTGATACAGTTCTACAGAGGAATCATTGAGTCTGTCATCTGCACCTCTATAACTGTCTGGTTTGGTGCTGCAACCCAACAGGACCGACACAGACTTCAGAGGAGAATCAGAACTGCAGAAAAAACAATGGCTGCCAACCTGCCTTCCATTGAGGACCTGTATACTGCACGAGTCAAAAAGAGGGCGGGGAAAATATTTACTGACCCCTCACATCCTGGACACAAATTGTTTCAACTCCTACCCTCAAAACGTCGCTACAGAGCACTGCACACCAAGACAACTAGACACAAGAACAGGTTTTTTCCGAACGCCATCACTCTACTAAACAAATAATTCCCTCAACACTGTCAGACTTTCTACTAAATCTGCACTTTTATTCTACTAGTTTTTCTCATCATTCCTATCACCCATTTCCTCCCATGTTTATTTATTTATTTATTTATTACTTGGATTTGTATGCCGCCCCTCTCCGAAGACTCGGGGCGGCTCACAACATGTAAAAGACAAATCATAAGTAATCAACAATTTAAAATTTTAAAGATTTAAAAACCCCCACAAACTAACAGACTCACACACAAGCATACCATATATAAATTCAACGTGCCCAGGGGGGGGGGATGTTTCAATTCCCCCATGCCTGACGGCAAAGGTGGGTTTTAAGAAGTTTGACTGCATGACTGTAACTTGTTGCTTATATCCTAAGATTTTTATTAATATTGCTTCTTCATTGCTTATTTGACCCCTATGACAATCATTAAGTGTTGTACCACATGATTCTTGACAAATGTATATTTTATTTTATGTACGCTGACAGCATCTGCACCAAGACAAATTCCTTGTGTGTCCAATCACATTTGGCCAATAAAAATTCTATTATATTCTAATTATTTTTTTAAAAAAGATGATGCAATCCTGTGAAGCCTTCATAAATTCCACCAAGGTACAATGGTACCTCTACCTACAGATGCCAGAAAATAACGCACCACTTTTTTTTTCTCAGCCTACAGTAATGGTATGAAAATGCCCTACAAAGTTTTCTAGATAAGAACTGGGTGTTCAAGATTTTTTTGCCTCTTCTCAAGAACCATTTTCCACTTACAAACCCGAACCTACGAAACTATAACTGGAAAAGGCAGGGAAAAGCCTCCATGGGGCCTCTCTAGGAATCTCTTGGGTGGAAACAGGGCCAGAAAAGGTGGGGAGAAGCCTCCGTGGGGCCTCTCTAGGAATCTCCCGGGAGGAAACAGGGCCTCCACTCTCCCTGTGGTTTCCCCAATCACATGCTTTATTTGCTTTTACATAGAAACATAGAAGACTGACGGCAGAAAAAGACCTCATGGTCCATCTAGTCTGCCCTTATACTATTTCCTGTATTTTATCTTACAATGGATATACAGGTATGTTTATCCCAGGCATGTTTAAATTCGGTTACTGTGGATTTACCAACCACGTCTGCTGGAAATTTGTTCCAAGGATCTACTACTCTTTCAGTAAAATAATATTTTCTCATGTTGCCTTTGATCTTTCCCCCAACTAACTTCAGATTGTGTCCCCTTGTTCTTGTGTTCACTTTCCTGTTAAAAACACTTCCCTCCTGAACCCTATTTAACCCTTTAACATATTTAAATGTTTCGATCATGTCCCCCTTTTCCTTCTGTCTTCCAGACTATACAGACTGAGTTCATGAAGTCTTTCCTGATACGTTTTATGCTTAAGACCTTCCACCATTCTTGTAGCCCGTCTTTGGACCCGTTCAATTTTGTCAATATCTTTTTGTAGGTGAGGTCTCCAGAACTGAACACAGTACTCCAAATGTGGTCTCACCAGCGCTCTATATAAGGGGATCACAATCTCCCTCTTCCTGCTTGTTATACCTCTAGCTATGCAGCCAAGCATCCTACTTGCCTTTCCTACCGCCCGACCACACTGCTCACCCATTTTGAGACTGTCAGAAATCACTACCCCTAAATCCTTCTCTTCTGAAGTTTTTGCTAACACAGAACTGCCAATGCTATACTCAGATTGAGGATTCCTTTTCCCCAAGTGCATTATTTTACATTTGGAAATATTAAACTGCAGTTTCCATTGCTTTGACCATTTATCTAGTAAAGCTAAATCATTTACCATATTACAGACTCCTCCAGGAATATCAACCCTATTGCACACTTTAGAGTCATCGGCAAATAGGCAAACCTTCCCTACCAGACCTTCCCCTATGTCACTCACAAACATATTAAAAAGAATAGGACCCAGAACAGACCCTTGTGGCACACCGCTTGTAACCTGTCTCTGCTCAGAATACTCGCCATTAACAATAACTCTCTGATGTCTACGCTTCAGCCAGCTTGAAATCCACTGAACTACCAAGGGATTAAGTCCAATCTTCACTAATTTATCTATCAGCTCTTTATGTGGAACCGTATCAAAGGCTTTGCTGAAGTCCAGATAGGCAATATCCACGGCACCACCTTGATCCAACACCTTTGTGACATAGTCAAAGAAATCAATGAGATTAGTCTGACATGATTTGCCTTCAGTAAAGCCATGCTGATTTGGGTCCAATAAGTTATTGTTTTTTATTGATTCCTATGGGAAAAATTGCTTCTTCTTACAAACGTTTCTACTTAAGAACCTGGTCACAGAATGAATTAAGTTCATAAGTAGAGGTACTACTGTACCTTGCTGGAGGAACCACATCCTACCTCCCTATTCTGGCGGATTGTGCCCGTTGTGAATTTTTATTGTCCCCATTCGGAGACCGTTTGAAACAGAGGTGGGTTTCAGCCAGGCAAGGATTCCCTGTCGCCAACACTCCCAGCGTGGGCAGTGAGCATCCGGCATGAGATTTGGCTTCTGCACATGCGAAGAACGCCAAATCTCACGTGAGGATGCTTGCGCATGTGAAATTTCACCGATTTTTGAAACACATAGAACATCATGAAATCTCACATGCATGAGTCTCCTCGCATGAGGTTTGGCTTCCTGTGCATGTGCAGAAGCTAAATCCCATGCCGGCACATAAGCCCACCTGCTGGTCACGCGCAGCTACCATGGTCACATGATCATCAAGCCACTCCCACCTGGCCGGCAAGCCACTCCCACAAAATAAGCCACACTCACAGTGTGTTAGTAAAAAAAAATTCAGCCCTTCAGTGGTGTTAACTCAAAAATGTACTGAAATGAGATGAGTAGATTGACTTTGAAACTTAAAGATAAACAAGACTCAGATTATTATAAAATTTGGGGGAAGTTTTAAGATTGGATAGAAAACTAAGAGATACGTATTAGTAATTGGTTAATTTTGGAAAAATCGAAACATGAGAATTTTATTTCAATTTTGCAAGCCAGATGGCAAAGATGAGAAATGGTGGTAGCGCTATAGAATGATGTAACATAAAATTTACTTATTGTTTAGATTTTAAACATATAGAACTTTATTTCATGAAGTAGGTGATATATTATGAATAGTTTCTTTTATTAAAGAGATATATATATAGAGAGAATTTTTAATTAGCTATATGACACAATATTAAAATTAAAAATTAAAATTGCATTGATGTAATTTAACTTTTTGTAGTAAGACGGTGAGGGAAAGTTTTTATTTAGATTTTTAAGAATTGATAATGCTGTATAAAGTTAATAGAACATTTTAGACGAGAGATAAGAGCCTCCATTGAGGGAGTAATAAGGCATTGTTGTTTTGTTTATAACGATATAACGAGATTATAACAAGATTATCTCAGGGACCGCCTTCTGCTGCACGAATCCCAGCGACCAGTTAGGTCCCACAGAGTGGGTCTTCTCCGGGTCCTGTCAACTAAACAATGTCGCTTGGCGGGACCCAGGGGAAGAGCCTTCTCTGTGGCGGCCCCGGCCCTCCGGAACCAACTCCCCCCAGAGATTAGAATTGCCCCCACCCTCCTTGCCTTTCGTAAGCTGCTTAAAACCCACCTCTGCCGCCAGGCATGGGGGAATTGAGATACACTTTCCCCCTAGGCCTTTACAATTTTATGAATGGTATGTCTGTATGTATGTTTGTTTTTACAATAAGGGTTTTTAACTGTTTTAATATTGGATTGTTATATGCTGTTTTTATTACTGTTAGCCACCCAGAGTCTACGGAGAGGGGCGGCATACAAATCCAATGAATGAATGAATGAATGAATGAATGAATGAATGAATGAATGAATGAATGAATAAATAAATAAATAAATAAGATATATTGTTTTACTTTATTGTGGAGAAAAATAAAAATCTTATGCCGAAAAAAAAATGTACTGAAAAGAAAAGGCTGCTTTTCTTAGATTAGATTAGATTAGATTAATTAGATTTATATGCCGCCCCTCTCCGCAAACTCGGAGCGGCTCACAACAATAATAAAAACAGTACATAGCAACAAATCCAATGCCCACCAATCTAATTACAATTTTAAGTTAAAAAATTCATAAAACAATCCCAATATATATAAAAAAACAGGCACACAGTCAATCAATCAAACAGCAAAGAACATGGGCAAGGGGGAGATGTTTTAGTTCCCCCATGCCTGACGACAGAGGTGGGTCTTAAGGAGTTTACGAAAGGCAGGGAGGGTGGGGGCAATCCTAATCTCAGGGGGGAGCTGGTTCCAGAGGGTCGGAGCCCCCACAGAGAAGGCTCTTCCCCTGGGTCCCGCCAGACGACATTGTTTAGTCGACGGGACCCGAAGAAGGCCGACTCTGTGGGATCTAACCGGTCGCTGGAATTCGTGCGGCAGGAGGCGGTCCCGAAGATATTCTGGTCCGGTGCCATGAAGGGCTTTATAGGTCATAACCAACACTTTGAATTGTGACCGGAAACTGATCGGCAACCAATGCAGACTGCGGAGTGTTGGAGTAATATGGGCATACTTAGAGAATCCCATAATTGCTCTCGCAGCTGCATTCTGCACGATCTGAAGTTTCCGAACACTTTTCAAAGGTAGCTCTTTCTCTGGTTTTCCAAGAAAGTAAGAAAACTGAACGGAGACCCTTAAATGCTCAGGTGTTTTCCAACAACAGAACATCGGAAATAAATATTCTTTGCACATCAGAACCACATAGCCAACAATTAGGCCTGATAGCAAAGATGCTGCTTTGCATTTTAATGTGAAGCGAGTGCAAGTTGGTACCCGGAAGCCCCAAAGCCGATGATCGACTCTCGGCTGAAGATCAGAAAACACTCCATAATCAGACTCCGGAGTTCTTCTGGGGGCAGTTGGATAACGACTGGCATTGACCTTAGGAGAAAAAAAAAAGGCCAAGAACCGAAGGAGGTCAGAAGCGGGCACGCTGCCAACTCCTGTAAGGTGACAAATGTGAACACGATGCCTGCGAAGCACTCTGCACATCTGTGCAAAGAAGCCACTTAGCTGAAAAGCAGAATTACTCTGCCTGGCTCCCCAGGTGGATTCCTTTAAAATACTGCTCTTCCCATTTTTCTTCCTTGACAGCTGGGCAGCAAGGGCAAGGCAAGGTTTATAGAGAAGGGCTCTTCCCTGGGAGAAGGAGGGCAATGAAGGCTTATGGCATCCATGGGAACCACCTGCTTGCTTCCTCCCCTCCCCCCCCCAGTAGAAAAAGACCTCCTGGTCCATCTAGTCTGCCCTTATACTATTTCCTGTATTTTATCTTAGGATGGATCTATGTTTATCCCAGGCATGTCTAAATTCAGTGACTGTGGATTTACCAACCAAGTTTGTTCCAAGCATCTACTCCTCTTTTAGTAAAATAATATTTTCTCACGTGGCTTGTGATCTTTCCCCCAACTAACCTCAGATTGTGCCCCCTTGTTCTTGTGTTCACTTTCCTATTATAAACACTTCCATCCTGAACCTTATTTAACTCTTGAACATAGTTAAATGTTTCGATCATGTCCCCCCTTTTCCTTCTGTCCTCCAGACTCTACAGATTGAGTTCATTAAGTCTTTCCTGATACATTTTATACTTAAGACCTTCCACCATTCTTGTAGCCTGTCTTTGGACCCGTTCTATTTTGTCAATATCTTTTTGTAGGTGAGGTCTCCAGAACTGAACACAGTATTCCAAATGGGGTCTCCACAGCGTTCTATACAGCGGGATCACAATCTCCCTCTTCCAGCTTGTTATACCTCTAGCTCTGCAGCCAAGCATCCTACTTGCTTTCCCTACCGCCCGACCACACTGCTCACCCATTTTGAGACTGTCGGAAATCACTACCCCTAAATCCTTCTCTTCTGAAGTTTTTGCTAACACAGAACTGCCAATACAATACTCAGATTGAGGATTCCTTTCCCCCAAGTGCATTATTTTACATTTGGAAACATTAAACTGCAGTTTCCATTGCTTTGACCATTTATCTAGTACAGCTAAATTATTTGCCATATTACATTTGCCATATTGTTGTAAAAGTTCAAAGTTTTTTTTGGGAGGTATCAAACCGAACGTCTTACCTGGTGATGATGGCAAGGTGGGGAGGGCTCATGCAGGCCCCCATGAACAGCACCACGTTCTCGTGCCGCGTCTGCCGGTAAGCCATGACTTCCCGCTTGAAGGCCTTCAGCTGGTCCTCGTTGTCCCGCTCGATGTCGATGAGGCGGATGGCGACCTCGCCGTGCCATCGGCCGTGGAACACCTGCCCGAAGCGGCCCATGCCGATGAGCTCCCCGATCTCCAGCTGCTCGAAGGGAATGTCCCACTCCTGCAGGAAGATACTGGTTTGGCTGGCTTTCCGGGGGAAATTACGGGCCGAGAGGAGGGAGAGGTTCATCTCCTCAAAGTCGTCCTCGGATTCCTCGTCGTTTCCTTGTTCGGTCTGGGGAAGGGAGGAAGAGAAGGGTTCGATTCATGAGACACACCGGTAAGAGACGAATAGACAGAGCCTGAAGGAGGGGTCAAAAATGTCATAAGTCTCGAGTCCCTTTGCACCTGCTGGAGAGTCCAGCCCTCCTTGGATTCTGCTGAATCTTTTTTTTTAAAAAGATTTTTATTGAAAATATTAAAAAGGAAACTGACATATGCAAAAAAGAAAGCAATACATAGAAAACACACACACACACACACAAACCTGTGCACATATCCATATACACTGCTAAAAATAAATAAATAAAGGGAACCCTTAAACGGTACAATATAACAAAGTAAATCAAATTTCTGTGAAATTGAACTGTCCACTTAGGAAGCAACACTGACTGACAATCAATTTGGGCACATTCAACTTTGTACAGAACAAAGCATTCAATGAGAATATTTCATTCATTCAGATCTAAGGTGAATGAATGAAATATTCTCATTGAATACTTTGTTCTGTATAAAGTTGAATCTGCTGACAACATGTGAAATTGATTGTCAATCAGTGTTGCTTCCTAAGTGAACAGTTTGATTTCACAGAAGTTTGATTTACTTGGAGTTATATGCTGTTGTTTAAGTGTTCCCTTTATTTTTTTTTTGAGCAGTATATATGTAGATTGTTGTGAGTTCGGGTTTTTCCCCGTGTAATATTTTGAGGCACTCAAAATATTACACGGGG
Source organism: Erythrolamprus reginae (assembly GCF_031021105.1). Classification (NCBI taxonomy): domain Eukaryota; kingdom Metazoa; phylum Chordata; class Lepidosauria; order Squamata; family Dipsadidae; genus Erythrolamprus; species Erythrolamprus reginae. Next base: position 43,098,690 of record NC_091959.1, on the reverse strand, counting down.
AAAAACCCGAACTCACAGCAATATACATACATATATCCATGTTTGTATGTGTGTATAAACACACACACACACACACACACATACACATGAGGGTTGCCCAGAAAATAATGCACCACATTTTTTTCTCAGTCTATGGTAATGCTACGAATGCAAAACTTTAGATATACATTATTTGAATTGTCAGGAGTGCGTGTGTAAATTTTGCGTTCCTTCAGACAGATAGTGAAGCTGCAGCAGTGTTTCGAAATGGCGTCTGTAAGTGATGTATGTTACAAGCAGCATGTCATCATTGAATTACTCACTGCGAATAATAATAATAATAATAATAATAATAATAATAATAATAATAATAATAATAGTAATTTATTGGATTTGCATGCGGCCCTCTCCGCAGACTCGGGGCGGCTAACAACAATAATAAAGACAACATGTACAATCCAATAATAAAAAAAACAACTAAAAACCCTTATTATAAAACCAGACATACACACAAACATACCATGCATAACTTGTAATGGCCTAGGGGGAAGAGCTATCTCAACTCCCCCATGCCTGGCGGTATAAATGAGTCTTGAGTAGTTTACAAAAGACAGGGAGGGTGGGGGCAGTTCTAATCTCCGGGGCGAGTTGGTTCCAGAGGGCCGGGGCCGCCACAGAGAAGGCTCTTCCCCTGGGGCCCGCCAACCGACATTGTTTAGTCGACGGGACCAGGAGAAGGCCAACTCTGTGGGACCTTATCAGTCACTGGGATTCGTGCAGTAGCAGGCGGTTCCGGAGGTAATCTGGTCCATTGCCATGTAGGGCTTTAAAGGTCATGACCAACACTTTGAATTGTGACCAGAAACTGATCGGCAGCCAATGCAAGCCACGGAGTGTTGAAGAAACGTGGGCGAATCTTGGAAGCCCCACGATGGCTCTCGCGGCTGTGTTCTGCACGATCTGAAGTTTCCGAACACTTTTCAAAGGTAGCCCCATGTAGAGAGCGTTGCAGTAATCGAACCTCGAGGTGATGAGGGCATGAGTGACTGTGAGCAATGATTCCCTGTCCAAATGAAGAAAGAAGAAAGAAACTGGTGGGATCATTCACAAACGTTTCTCTCTCAGACTTCCGCTTGTTTGGGCCATTAAAGATGCCATTTGCGGAAGACATTTTGAGGAGGACAAAGAATTGATTCGCACAGTGCAGAAATGGCTTTGTGGTACCGACAGGGCATACATGCCCTTGTTTCTCGTTGGAGGAAGGCCATAGAACGGGACGAAGATTACATGGAGTGTAGAAGAAACCTCATTCTTTCTTGCATGTAAGTTTCATTGTGATCAATAAATAATTGTTGAAGAAAAATGTGGTGCATTACTTTCTGGCTGACCCATGTGCCGTCATTTTGAGCATTGGCTTCAACAAGAAGTGCATTTTCTGTAAGTGTCGGTTTTAAGATGGTCTTGAAAGGTAATAAAAAGCTTTAGCTCCATTTGCCCAAGGACAAGACAATATATATAACTCAGGGAAAATAACACAGTCAGCTGTGTGGACAAGATAAAGGAACAGTAAGGGAAGTTGGGATTAGTGACTGATAGAAGACTCGGGGAATTACAGTGATACCTTATCTTACAAACTTAATTGGTTCTGGGACGAGGTTCTTAAGGTGAAAAGTTTGTAAGACGAAACAATGTTTCCCATAGGAATCAATGGAAAAGCGATTAATGCGTGCAAGCCCAAAATTTACCCCTTTTGCCAGCCAAAGCGCCCATTTTTGTGCTGCTGGGATTTCCCTGAGGCTCCCCTCCATGGGAAACCCCACTTCCGGACTTCCATGTTTTTGCGATGCTGCAGGGGAATCCCAGCATCGCAAAAATGAGTGCTTTGCTGGCAAAGGAAGTCTGGAGGAACGGTTTCCCAGTGAAGGGAGCATCAGTGAAATCGCAGCATTGCAAAAAACACCGAAGTCCTCAAAACCCCACCTCCGGACCTCTGTGTTTTTGCGATGCTGCGATTTCACTGAGGCTCCCCTCGCTGGGAAACTCCACATCTGGACTTCCATTGCCAGTGAAGCGCCCGTTTTTGCACTGCTGGGATTCCCCTGCAGCATCACAAAAACATGGAAGTCCAGAGGTGGGGTTTCCCATGGAGGGGAGCCTCAGAAGAATCCCAGCAGCGCAAAAGTGGGTGCTTCGCTGGCAATGGAAGTCCGGAGGCGGGGCATCCCAGTGGCAGCGGTGGGTTTGTAAGGTGAAAATAGTTTGTAAGAGGCAAAAAAATCTTAAACCCTGGGTTTGTATCTCGAAAAGTTTGTATGACGAGGCATTTGTAAGACGAGGTATCACTGTACTTCTAAATCGTCCCCTTCTACCTGTGGCCTAAAAGCCAAACCTTCGTGCAAAGACAAACCTGTAGTCAAATGATGTTATTCCTAACTGTCCTGATCAGATGCAATTTAGAAGCATCGAAATAGGATCGTGCGTTCCAATATCATTCCCATGATAGAGCTCCTCCTTTGAGATCCTTCTCTGATTTGTTTCCCCCCCCAAATAGATAGGAATGCCATCCAAATTCAAGGTTGAAACCTTCTAATGCTAGTATTCTCTTTCCCCTAAGAGTAATCCAGTCTTTTATCCAGCTCATTGAGGCGGCTATATAATATAATTTCCAATCCGGAACTCCCATCCCTCTTCTATTCTTATGGTCTTGTAAGTTTTTATATTTTAATCTAGCTTTTTTCTTGCTCCAAATGAATTGATGTGTCAGTTTTTTAAGTGTATCAAAAAATTTCTTAGGTAGTTTTATGGGAATCATTTGGAGAAAAAAAAAGAATCTTAGGTAATACATTCATCTTTATCGCCGCAATTTTGCCTAGAAATGAAAGTTGGAGTTTGGACCATTTATCTAAATTTATTTTTGTTGTCTCTAAAAGTTTTTCATAGTTGTCTTTAAATATGGTGCTGCATTTAGCCGAAAGCGTTATTCCTAAGTATTTTACCTTTTTAACTATATTAAAGTCTAATTTATTTTCTAATTCTAAATTTTGTTTCAAAGTCATGTTCTTAGATATTATTTTAGTCTTATTTTTGTTTATTTTTAATCCTGCAATGGCTCCAAAATCTTCTATTTCATTTAACAAAAAATTGCCTGATGTTAGTGGATCTTCCAAAATAAATACCATATCATCAGCGTAAGCTTGAAGTTTGAATTCTTCATTTTAACTTTTAGTCCTGTTATATTTGAGTTATTTCTTATTTTAATTAATAAAGTTTCTAGGGCTGTTATGAAAATTAATGGTGCTAATGGGCACCCTTGTCTTACGCCTTTTTTAATTTCTATCTCTTCTGTCAATTCTTTATTGATTATCACCTTTGCTTTTTGCTGCGTATATATTGCGTTAATTAAGCCTATAAATTTATCACCGAAATTCATTTTTTTGAACTGTAAGATAAAATATTTCCAAATCACTTTATCAAAAGCTTTCTCTGCATCTACAAATATTAGAGCTGCTTGTTTTTCCACATGTGCGTTGAGATCCTTCTCTGAATCAACCATCAGGAAAGATTGTGGGGGGCCTGGAGATTTTGGGGTGAGCAAGAATGGGTCCCATGATAACTGCTCCACCAAGCTCAAGTCAACCAGAGCGAGCTGTGCCTTTTAACCCCGATTAAATGCAGCACAGATCAAAAGTTGCTGGAGTGGTCCATGAACCCCCACCCACCCACCCAAATGAAACAACCCACAAACCACTGCGGGAGATCACTGAGACCTTCACCCCAAAGCTCATTCTGTTTCACCCCACTCCTCGAACGGATGGACCTTACCTCGGAGGTTGGTTCCACTTCAATTTGAAGTATCGGATTCCCTTCTCGGCTTTGGAGGAAAAGAAACACCAGAAATTACTCAAATTACAAATCGTAAATGGCCTCGAATTATAGAAAAAAAAGATCCACCATTATATGCAACTCCAAGATGGGTTCACACCAGGGGTGAAATTCAACCAGTTCTGTGGGCGTGGTTTGGTGGAAATGGCAGGGGAAGGGTACTGCAAAATCCTCATTCCCATCCAACTCCAGGGGAAGGATACTGCAAAATCTCCATTCCCTCCCCACTCCTGGGGGAAGGATACTGAAAAATACTCATTCTCTCCCCATTGTTCCACTGCTATATTGTTTTTATTACTGTTGTGAGCCGCCCCGAGTCTTTGGAGAGGGGCGGCATACAAATCAAATAAATAAATAAATTCCTGGGGGAAGGATACTGCAAAATCCTCAGTCCCATCTAACTCCAGGGGAAGGATACTGCAAAATCTCCATTTCCTCCCCACTCCTGGGGGAAAGATTTTGCAAAATCTCCATTCCCTCCCCACTCCTGGGGGAAGGATACTGAAAAATACCAATTCTCTCCCCATTGTTCCACTGATATATTGTTTTTATTACTGTTGTGAGCCGCCCCGAGTCTTTGGAGAGGGGCGGCATACAAATCTTATAAATAAATAAATAAATAAATTCCTGGGGGAAGGATACTGCAAAATCCTCATTCCCATCCAACTCCAGGGGAAGGATACTGCAAAATCTCCATTTCCTCCCCACTCCTGGGGGAAGGATACTGCAAAATCCCCATTCCCTCCCCACTCCTGGGGGAAAGATTTTGCAAAATCTCCATTCCCTCCCCACTCCTGGGGGAAGGATACTGAAAAATACCAATTCTCTCCCCATTGTTCCACTGATATATTGTTTTTATTACTGTTGTGAGCCGCCCCGAGTCTTTGGAGAGGGGCGGCATACAAATCTTATAAATAAATAAATAAATAAATAAATTCCTGGGGGAAGGATACTGCAAAATCCTCATTCCCATCCAACTCCAGGGGAAGGATACTGCAAAAATCTCCATTTCCTCCCCACTCCTGGGGGAAAGATTTTGCAAAATCTCCATTCCCTCCCAACTCCAGGGGAAGGATACTGCAAAATCTCCATTTCCTCCCCACTCCTGGGGGAAGGATACTGCAAAATCCTCATTCCCATCCAACTCCAGGGGAAGGATACTGCAAAATCCCCGTTCCCTCCCACTCCTAGGGGAAGGATTTTGCAAAATCTCCATTCCCACCTCATTGGGGGCAGCCAGGGATGATGGTTCTCCGAACTACTTAAAATCAGTTTTCCAGAACCTGTCAGAACCTGCTTGTTCACACATAATGCTACACTATTTGTAAGTTTAGGCTTAATATGTTGTCTGAAAATAGCCACTGGGCTTTGCAAACCAAGGAGTATGGCCAGCCAAGGATGACCTATCAATTAAACCATGGTTAACAGAACTGTGTGATGTATGAACCCATTCCAAAGGTTTTATTGCTTCACACCACTTTCAGATCTGACTCCTCGCTCGGTTTTTTCGCAGTAGACATAGTTCAGCTCTTGATTGACAGAAACCGAATAACAACTTTCAAAGGAATAAATGGTTTGCAGTTTTCATCACAAGTAACACAAAAAAAGATTATTCTCCTTTGACACCATTTAACAGGCCAAGAGCTATTGCTAAAATGGCTTGTGATATGGGGGTGGGGGGAAAACCACCACTCCTCTTGCAGACCAAAATAACGGTGCGTTATAAAGCATGTTGGAGAACAGTTAATTGTGCTGAACAAATGTGCAACAACACATCTGAAGTCCACTCAAAAATCTAAATTGATTCAGAGATCAAATATTAATTTCTCGAGAGTTAGTTTGATGGGTTGCCAGACTAAATACGAGTTTTGGCATATATCATTAGCAACCTCCAACGTCCACTAGGTTTCTGAAAAACGACATGTACAACACTCATCTGAAATTTTGCTTTTTCCTGGTCAGTTACACTACATAGTTAATGACATGAAAACAAATGGATCTATTTTGAAACAAATGCTTTGCGGGGTGTTGAGCGGAACATCGGTCATATGAGAAATGGAGTTCTTTCGAAGGGAGGGACATTTCAAGAACAGGAGAGAGGGAGAGAGAGAATGAGAAAGAGAGTGTTAGCAAAAACTTCAGAAGAGAAGGATTTAGGGGTAGTGATTTTTGACAGTCTCAAAATAGGTGTGCAGTAGGAAAAGGAAGTAGGATGCTTGGCTGCATAGCTAGAGGTATAACAAGCAGGAAGAGGGAGATTGTGATCCCCTTATATAGAGCGCTGGGGAGACCCCATTTGGAAGACTGTGTTCAGTTCTGGAGACCTCACCTACAAAAAGATATTGACAAAATTGAAGGGGTCCAAAGACGGGCTACAAGAATGGTGGAAGGTCTTAAGCATAAAACGTATCAGGAAAGACTTCGTGAACTCCATCTGTATAGTCTGGAGGACAGAAGGAAAAGGGGGGACATGATTGAAATATTTAAATATATTAAAGGGTTAAATAAGGTCTAGGAGGAAAGTGTTTTTAATAGGAAAGTGAACACAAGAACAAGGGGACACAATCTGAAGTTAGTTGGGGGAAAGATCAAAAGCAACATGAGAAAATATTATTTTACTGAAAGAGTAGTAGATCCTTGGAACAAACTTCCAGCAGAGGTGGTTAGTAAATCCACAGTAACTGAATTTAAACATGCCTGGGATAAACATATATCCATTGTAAGATAAAATACAGGAAATAGTATAAGGGCAGACTAGATGGACCAGGAGGTCTTTTTCTGCCGTCAGTCTTCTATGTTTCTATGTTTCTAGAGAACAAGGATGAGAAAGAATGAGAGACAGAGAATGAGAAAAAGAGAGAATGAGAGCGAAAAAGAATGGAAATGAGAGACAGAAAGAGAGAATGACAAAGAGAAATCTATGGAATCAACTCTCCTCCCCCCGCCCCCCATGTCCGTACTGCTCCCATCCTACTGATCTTCCGTAAGGCCTGGTTTTCCAGCAGACCTGGGGACCATGAACTCACAATCATCATGGCCAAATCATATGAATGGTATGTATGCATGTTGTCTTGATTGTTCTATTATGGTTTTTTTTAAATGACGGTTAGATAGAAACATAGAAACATAGAAGACTGATGGCAGAAAAAGACCTCATGGTCCATCTAGTCTGCCCTTATACTATTTCCTGTGTTTTATCTTAGGATGGATATATATTTATCCGAGGCATGTTTAAATTCAGTTACTGTGGATTGACCAACCATGTCTGCTGGAAGTTTGTTCCAAGCATCTACTATTTCAGTAAAATAATATTTTCTCACGTGGCTTCGGATCTTTCCCCCAACTAACCTCAGATTGTGTCTCCTTGTTCTTGTTTTCACTTTCCTATTAAAAACACTTCCCTCCTGAGCCGTATTTAGCCCTTTAACATATTTTTATTTATTTATTAATAGAGTTGAAAGGGACCGTTAGGTCATCGAGTCCAACCCCCTGCCTGAGCAGGAAACCCTACAGCACCCGAGCCAAATGGAAGTCCAATCTCCTCTTGAAGGTGTCCAGAGTTGGGGAGTTCACCACCTCCCCTGGCAGGCAGTTCCATTGGTTGATCGCTCTGACCGTCAGGAAGTTCTTCCTTATTTCCAGGCTGAATCTCTCCTTGGTCAGCTTCCAACCATTGTTCCTCGTCCGGCCCTCTGGTGCCCTGGGGAATAAAGAGACCCCCTCCTCACCGTGGCAACCCCTCAAGTATCTGTAAACTGCTATCATGTCCCCTCTAGACCTTCTTTTTTCTAGGCTGTCCATGCCCAGTTCTCTCAATCTCTCTTCGTAAGTCTTGGTTTCGAGTCCCCTAATCATTTTGGTTGCTCTTTTTTGCACCTTCTCCAGAGTTTCGATGTCTTTTTTGTAGTGAAGTGACCAAAATTGGATGCAGTACTCCAGGTGGGGTCTGATCAGGGCATAATAGAGTGGTATTAGTACTTCCCTGGTCTTGGAGCGTATTCCTCTGTTGATGCAGCTTAGGATTGAGTTGGCTTTTTTGGCTGCTGCTGCACATTGCTGACTCATGTTTAGTTGATTGTCCACCAAGACTCCAAGATCTCTTTCGCAGTCACTACTGCTGAGTGGGGTATCTCCCAGGCTGTATGTATGTCTAGGGTTCTTTTTGCCGAGGTGGAGGACTCTGCATTTGTCGGTGTGGAACCTCATTTTGTTGGTATGGGCCCACTGTGATAGTCTGTCTAGGTCTTCTTGTACTCTGAGCCTGTCCTCAAGGGTGTTGGCTACCCCCGCCAGCTTGGTGTCATCTGCAAATTTTATTAGTTCCCCTTTTATTCCCTCGTCCAGGTCGTTGATGAAGATGTTAAAGAGTACAGGACCCAGGACAGAGCCCTGTGGTACTCCACTGTCTACTTTTTTCCATGTGGATTTAATGCCGTTGAGGACAACTCGTTGGGTGCGGTTGGTCAGCCAACTGTTTATCCATCTACATGTGTAGTAATCTACTCCATTTTTTTTCTAGTTTGTGGATTAGATTTAAATGTTTCAATCCTGTCCCCCCTTTTCCTTCTGTCCTCCAGACTATACAGATCGAGTTCATGAAGTCTTTCCTGATAAGTTTTATACTTAAGACCTTCCCACCCTTTTTGTAGCCCATCTTTGGACCCGTTCGATTCTATCCATATATTTTTGTAGGTGCGGTCTCCAGAACTGGACACAGTATTCCAAATGGGGTCTCACCAGCACTCTATACAGTAGGATCACAATCTCCCTCTTCCTGCTTGTTATACCTCTAGCTATGCAGCCAAGCATTGTTTTAGATATTATATTCCACTTCTTTCTTATTCTTTCTTATTGTTTTTGTATTTATATTGTTGTTGTAAGCCACCCTAAGTCCTCTGGGATTGGGCGGCATAGAAGTCATATTAATTAATTAATTAATTAATTAATTAATTAATTAATTAATTAATACGACTTCTATGCCGCCCAATCCCAGAGGACTTAGTGTGGCTTACTGACTTAGGTTTGTTTGTTTGTTTGTTTGTTTATTTGTTCATTCATTCATTCATTTGTTCATTAATTAATTAATTAATTAATTGAATGAACGAATAAACGAACGAACAAACAAACAAACAAACAAATGAACAGAAGAAGAACGAGACAGAGAATGAAAAGGAGAGAGGATGAGAATGAGAGAGAAAAATAATAGGAATGAGATAGAAAGAGAGATGACAAAGAAAGAGAGGATGACAAAGAGAATGAGAAGGAAAACAAGATAAAGAATGAGAGAATGAAAAAGAGGGAATGAGAAAGAGAACGGGAAAGAGATAACTAGAGTGGGAGAGAGAATGAAAATGAAAGAAAGAGAGAGAGAGAGAGAGAAAGAAAGAATAAGAGAAAGATAAATCACAGAGAGAGAGAGCACATGTAAACTGACACTGGTCTAAGAGGAAAAAGCTTGGAACTTTTGCCAAAACAGCAATTCTAATTCTGGGACTAGAATTCCTTCGGCAGGCATGCTGAAATTGTCTTTTTCCTTAAGAAGAGTACAGTAAGAGTTGAACCAGCGTGGAATAATCTGGAGCTGCTGAGTCAATTTTTCACACACGTTTCATTGATTGTCAGCTAATCTTCTACAGCCCAGGCTCTAGCCGAGCGAGGCTGCCCACGTAAAAATCACTTCGCCTTTCGGGAGGCCAGGTTCGGCTTTAAGAGAGAGAGGTCACCTTCTAACGATGCCGTTGCAAGAAGTGGATTTGGAGGACTGAGTGAGAAGGGGGCTGCCCCGTATCTCACCAGGTCTGGTAGCATGAATGGATCAAGGGCTGGGTTCTTTCCCAGCTAATTTTGCCAAATAGCCACATTTCACATCTTACTTCAATAGAACTTAGTCTTTTTATTTTTTGGAGGAGAATTGCAGGATGAGGTAGAGGATGAAGCCAGGGGGAAATTATTATCTGGAAGTAGGATCTGATCTGCAGTAGGATCTAAAGATCAGGTTTGATGAAGGATGTAAGAAAGGCAGAAAAACTAAACATCTTCGGAGGTAGAGGAGAATAGAATGGAATAAAAACTGAGTAGAACAGAGTAGAAATAGGGTCAAGTAAAGTAGAGTCGAATTTTAAAAAGAGCAGAGCAGAATAGAAAGTCCTCGGAGGGGGACAGCATAAAAATCCAATAAATAAATACAAAAGAGGAGAAGAGAATGAATAGGATAGGCTGAGGTAGAATGGAATGGAATAGAATAGAATGGAAAAGAATAAAATAGAAAAGAATAGAATAGAATAGAATAGAATGGAAAAGAATAAAATAGAATAGAATAGAATAAAATAGAATGGAATAGAATAAAATAGAATGGAATAGAATGGAAAAAATAAAATAGAATAGAATAGAATGGAATAGAATGAAAAAGAATAGAATAGAATAGAAGAACCGTTGTACATACCTGAACGGTCTTCTCGATGCACTGGAAGGAGAGTCCAACATGGGTAATTACCAATCCTATTGGTAGAGACTGAGTTAATTTAAATATTTAAATGCGAGGTAATCACCGCCCCTTAGCAGCCCCCAATACCTCAGTTTTAAAAACGAAGACAGTATAGAGGTAACACAATTTATTAAACTTCAACCATATAACAATCAACGTAGAAACCTCGCAACCCAAATACTCCGGCGACCTGGCAACTACGCCGGGTGGGTTTGGACTCTCCTTCCAGTGCATCGAGAAGACCGTTCAGGTATGTACAACGGTTCTTCTCCACTGCACTGGGAAGGAGAGTCCAACATGGGATATACCAAAGTTCACATCCCCTGGGAGGGAAAAGGCTGTGCCACGGTCGACGGAGAGGAACAACCCCTCTGCAACACACGCCTCCCAAAGGAAGCTTCAGCCGAAGCAACCGAGTCAAGTTTATAATGACGTATGAAGGTTGTAGGCGAAGCCCAAGTCGCTGCCTTACAAATGTCCTCAATAGAAGCTTGGGTATTCCATGCTGCAGACGCCGCCGCACTTCTGGTGGAATGCGCAGTTATGCCAGTCGGAGGCGACTGAGACCTAACTTTGTACGCTTCTGAAATGCAATCCTTAAGCCAGCGACTAATGGATTTAGATGAGACCCCAAGTCCCCTAGATCTTTGAGCAAATGACACAAACAGCCTGTCAGTTTTCCTGAGCTCAGCAGTCCGTCTGATATAAATCTTTAACGCCCTCCTAACATCCACCTTGTGCCATCTCAACTCCAAAGGATGTTGGCCGTGTGTACAAAAGTCAGGAAGGACCAATTCCTGCGATCTGTGAAAACCAGAGTTGACCTTGGGTATAAAGGTCGGGTCCAGTCTCAACACTACTCTGTCAGAGTGGAACACGCACAAGTCCGATCGAGTAGACAGGGCCGACAATTCGGACACTCGGCGCGCTGATGTGATCGCCACAAGAAATGCCGTTTTGAATGTCAACAGACGAAGTGGAATAGATCTTAGCGGCTCAAAGGGAGGAGCAGTAAGAGCCTTCAGTACAAGAGACAAGTCCCAAGTCGGGAACCTGTGTATCCGAGGTGAGTGGGAGTTGACTGCTCCTTTAATAAAATCTCGTACCCAAGGATGTTGTGCTAACGAACGAGATTGAGGCACCTGTACAATGGTCGCGAGAGCCGCTATTTGCCTTCTCAAGGTATTTGGTGCTAGACCTCTATCAACTCCCGCTTGCAGGAACTGTAACACCAGAATAACCGAAGCTTGCTGAGGGTCAGAACAATGCTCTGAGCAAAACTTACAAAAGGCCGCCCATGTAGCCTGGTAAATTCGCACTGTAGACGAACGACGAGCAGCCTGCATAGTAGATACTACATTGTCCGGTATACATTGGTTTCTTAATCTGAGCCTCTCAAGTGCCAGGCGGTCAGCTGGAACCATTGAGGGTTCGGATGACATACTGACCCCTGGCTCAACGATATCTCGTAATTCGGAATACAGTGATCCCCCGTTTATTGCGTCCCCAACCATTGCGAACAGGGTACTTCGCTATTTTTCAACCCGGAAGTCAAAAATACCATCTACGCATGCGTGCCCTGCACGCATGCGTAGATGGCAGCGGCTTCCCTGGGTCTTCCCCCTCTTGCTGGCGTCAGCGAGGAGTTTCCCCACCGCCCACGCAAACTCCTCGCTGCCGCTCGCCCGCCCTTCGCCTGCCCACGCCGTTCGCTCCCCCCTCTTGCTGTCGGGAGGGCGAGAAGCCCTCCCCAGCACCCGCTCGCCCGCCCTTCGCCCTGGCGGAGAAATTCCAGCCCCCACCTGGTCCCGCCCGATCCTCCTCCCTGAGGCAGCTCGCCCTCCCATGGCCGCTTCCTCCACCCTCTATTGCAAGCCCTCGCCACCGCAGCCAACGCGCGCTGCGATCTTCAAGCCCGGCTCCTTTCGGCCCAGCATCCCGGGCCAAGCAGCTGCCTTCCGTGACTGAGCCTGGCTGGCCCGGAAGATCGTAGCGCGCGTTGGCTGCACCGGCGGCGACATTGCTGCCGGCTTGGCTTCGCTCGCCGCTGCAGCCAACGCGCGCTACGATCTTCCGGGCCAGCCAGGCTCAGTCACGGAAGGCAGCTTGAAGATCGCAGCGCGCGTTGGCTGCGGTGGCGAGGGCTTGCAATAGAGGGTGGAGGAAGCGGCCATGGGAGGGCGAGCTGCCTCAGGGAGGAGGATCGGGCGGGACCAGATCGTAGCGCGCCGGACGGGGGTCTCCCGGGCTGCCCGATGCGACGGCCGCCCAGATCGCTTGGCCAAGGGGGCTCCACTTCAGGTGCCGGCGGAAAAGCCCGGCAGCCAAGCCGGCGTCTTGCGATCGCCGCCTGCCCGCTTCGCCCGGCTCCTGCGGGTCACTTCGGGGGCTCTTCCTCCCTCGGGGCGCAAATAAAAAACCCCCAGCCCTGGAAGTTCGCCGCGTCTGTCAACGCTTCTCTTCCCCTTCCAAGCGCCCGATCGCAGCCTGGCAAAGCCGGTGCAGACGGGGATAAAAAACACCCCCCCTAAAAAAGCCCGGGGCGCCACGCGCAACCACCTGCCTGCGTTCGCGGGGGGAAGATCCCCGCTCGCCGCCAAGGATGCCGAGGCCGCCCGGGAGAGGTCAAAGCAAGCCGGGCCCGGCAGGCGCCCTGGAGCCGCCGGCAAACAAAGGAATAAAAAAGGAGGAAGCCGAGCGCGGGGAAGAAGCGAAAGCGCCAATTTGCACAACTCGCAAAAGCGCGTGGAAAGATCACAAACACACACACACAAAAGCCGCGCGGGATCTGCACGCGGGGCTGGGAGGGAAAAAAGCGCCTCTTTGCAAAGCAGCAGCCGCCCGATCCGGGGCGCGGGACCCCAGGCTCAGTGACGGAAGGCAGCCGCTTGGGCCGAGAGGAGCCGGCCTTGATCCGCCAACGCGCGCTACGATCTTCCGGGCCAGCCAGGCTCAGCGGATCAAGGCCGGCTCCTCTCGGCCCAAGCGGCTGCCTTGATCCGCTGAGCCTGGCTCGCCCGGAAGATCGTAGCACGCGTTGGAGACAGGCTTTGAGTTTTGGCTGCGGGGCGAGGGAGTTAGGAAAGTCCTACTTCTCCCCCCGCAGCCAAAACTCAAAGCCTGTCTCCTGCTGCCCGGTTTAGCCAGGACACGAGCGGCGAAATGACTTGGAGGAATGTGAAGCTGAAACCGGCCGGTTTCATCTTCACATTCCTCCAAGTCATTTCGCCGCTCGTGTCCTGGCTAAACCGGGCAGCAGGAGACAGGCGGTGGGCTGGGAGCCGCAGGCGAAAGGAGCTCGGGCATTGTTCTCCGGACCCCGCCCGCAGCCTGGAGAGGGAAAGGGCCGCCGTGGGGCTGAGCGGGCGGGGTCCGGAGAACAATGCCTGGCGCCGCGCTCCGATGCCCGAGCTCCTTTCGCCTGCGGCTCCCAGCAGCACTTTGAATCCAGCAGCTTCTGCTGGATACGGGCGGTGGGTGGGACGAGCAACGCGGAAGCCAGGGGCTGTGGCAGCTCGCCCCCCCATCGCCCGTATCCAGCAGAAGCGGCGGGATTCAAAGGGATTCAAGGCTAACTTCTGCGCTTGGCTTGAGGACTCAGCTCGGAAGCTGCACGGGTGTTTTAAAAGGTCTCCGCCGGCATGGGGGGCTTCCTACCACCTCCCGAACCCCCAACTCGGGTTTGGGGGGGTGCTAAGAAGCCCCCCATGCCGGCGGAGACCTTTTAAAACACCCGTGCAGCTTCCGAGCTGAGTCCTCAATCTTCGGCTCCTCGCTAGCGCTGTGGGAGTAAAAACACCGTCTGCACATGCGCAGACGGTGTTTTTACTTCCGCATCGCTACTTCGCGAAAACCCGCTCGTTGCGGGGGCTCCTGGAACGGAACCCTCGCAACGAGCGGGGGATCACTGTACTCCACGGGGGAGACACAGAAAAGGCTATCAGGTCTGCAAACCAAGGGCGTCTCGGCCAGTGAGGAGCCATCAATATCAACTCTGCTCCTTCCTGCACCATCTTGTCCAATGTTCTTTGAATAAGGCATGTTGGTGGAAATGCGTAAAGCAGACCTTTGGGCCAAGGAGACAGCAGGGCGTTGACCCCTTCCGCCCCTGGCGTTGTGAACCTGGAATAGAATCTGGGCAATTGGGCATTGTCCGGAGTTGCAAAAAGATCCACTGATGGAACCCCAAAGCGGCGGACTATGCTGTTGAAAAGAGCTGGGGCGAGTCGCCATTCCGACGGATCCAGGGTCGCCCTGCTCAACCAGTCCGCTTGCACATTGCTGGTCCCCGCAATGTGCTCCGCCCGCAATGAAGACAAATGAAGTTCGGCCCAATCGAAGAGAGCCGTAGTCTCGAGCATGAGGCGCTGTGACTTCGTGCCCCCTTGATGATTGAGGTGGGCCCTGGTCGCTACATTGTCTGTTAGGATCAGTATGTCTCTGCCTTGAACCCAGCAAGTAAAGGCTCGAAGTGCCAGAAACACAGCCCTGAGCTCCAGGAAATTGATGTTGATAGGGGTCAGGTCGTCCTGAGACCATAGGCCTTGGGCCATATGAGGACCCATGTGAGCACCCCAACCTGACAGACTCGCATCTGTGGTCAGAACCAAGCAGTCGTGGCTGTGGAGAGGGGAACCCCGGAATAACGCTGGGGACAACCACCATTTCAGCGATTGTTTGACGTATGCTGGAAGCCTCACCTGCCGGTGAGAGTGGCTCACCTTGTCCTTTTGGTACGGCAGTAGGAACCATTGGAGACTCCTGATGTGGTGCCGAGCCCATGGTACGATCCCTATGGATGATACGAGAGTCCCAAGTACCTTGGACAACATGGCCAACGATACCTGATGTTGACGACACAGATTGCTGACCAGTCGCCGAATGTTGAGGATTCTTTCCGGTGTCAAAGATACCGTGTCCTGAGTAGTATTTATAATAGACCCCAGATGCTGGATGCTTGTAGAGGGAAAAAGATGACTCTTTTCCTCGTTGATGGTATAGCCATGTCGCTCCAGGACGTTTCGTGTAAGAGTCAAATCCTGTTGCGCCTGGGGCAGTGACTTGGACATAACGATGATGTCGTCCAAGTATGCCATCACTCGTACAGACTGGGCCCTGATATGCGCCGTCAAGATGTCCATCAGCTTTGTAAATGACCGAGGCGCCGAGGACAGGCCGAACGGCATCGCCCTGTACTGGTAGTGGGTACCGTGCAGGCAGAACCTGAGAAAGCGACGATGGGCCGGCCAAACGGGAACGTGCAGGTAAGCATCTTTCAGGTCTATCGACGTTAGAAAGTCGTGATGACGAATAGAGGAGAGAATCGATTGGAGAGAGTGCATTCGAAATCTCCGATATCGGATGAAGGCATTCAGGGACCTTAGATTTAGGATCATCCTGAACCCTCCTGATGCCTTTGGCACGAGGAAAACGATGGAATAGAACCCCGTGCCTTTGGCATGTTCGGGCACCCTCTCTATCGCCTTGATATCCAAAAGATGGTCTATCTCCTGCCGCAAATGATGTCTTTTCAGCGGATCTCGTGTTGATGGACATTGGACAAATCGGTGTGGTGGGGGCTGAAGAAACTCCAGACGCAACCCTTGAGAAATTGTGGCTAGCGCCCATCTGTCGGTGGAGATACTTCTCCAGGAGGCACTGAAAAGTTGTAGTTTGCCTCCTATGGGCGTTAGCGGATGCAAGTCACTTGGAGTTGCGTTTGAAGCCCCTCTGGTTTCCCCTGAAGGGCCGTCTCGCTTGCTGATATCCCCTCGGTCGGTCTTGAAAGGCCGCACGGTCACTTCGAAAGCCTGACTGACCATATTGGCCTTGTTGGAAAGGCCTGATATTCTGACCCACCGACGAGGAGGAGTCCCAACGAAATGGCTGGCGACGATTATAGGGGTTAGCCCGACGCTCCTGTCGTCTGTATGCTCTGGGAAGGGACTTCCGTTTGTCCTTGTCCTCAATGAGGACCGGATCCAAGGCTTCCCAAAACAGTTTTTCTCCTTGGTATGGAGAGGAAGCCAGGTTCCATTTGGACTTAAGGTCCGCCGGCCAGTTCCTTAGCCAAAGGAGACGCCTGGAAGCCAGTGAAGTTGCCATCCCTCGAGCCGAAAACTTCGCTGCATGGAGGGTAGCATCCGCAGAGAATTCCGCTGCAGCTAATAGCTTACTGATGTCCTGTCGTAAACGGCCATCCTCTGGGCCTAGACGGGCCTGCACCTCTTGCAGCCATATTATGGAGGCCCGATTGAAAAAGGAGGCAGCCGTGGCTGCTCTAAACCCCCAACTGGCCATTTGATGCGACTTACGCAATAAAATCTCCGCCTTTCTATCCTCTGGTTTCAAGCTATCGCCAGTCTCAGAGGGAACCAAAGCCTTTGAAATCAGAGTCATTACTGGCTGGTCAATGGGCGGAAACTCCAACAGCTTCTCCATATCCTCATCCAGAGTATAGAATTTCCTCTCCATGACCGAAGGTCCTTGAGCCGCTGCTGGAGTCTGCCAAGGGCGCTTGATACTTTGTATAAAGATATCCGAGGATGGCACATGGTCAGTCTCGGGCTGAGGCTCTTTGAAGAGTACTGTAGACGGTTTAGGGTCCTCAGTAGAATCTGTAACTTTAGTAGAACCTGGCAAGTCAGCTGTTTGCTTTGCCTTATGGAGTAGAACCTTGAAATAAGAAGCCTTAAAAAGACCAGCCACTACCGCGTGTTCAGGAGTGGTCTCGTCATCTGAGAAATCATACTCTTTCTCAGTTTCCTCCAACTGGGAAGGCTCTTCAACCCAGGACCCCATACCCGAGAGGGGCGGTACTGACCAAGGATTTCTTGTTGGACAAGGGTGACGTGTGTTCTGCACCTTTGCTGCCATCCCCTGGGAATATGCATCAGTGACAAGCTCCTGCAACGCTGGAGACATCTGTTGCCATGTGTCAGGGTGCACTCTAAGCCCAGCTGCAGTGGGTGTAAAGGTTGCTGAAGGCCCACTTTTCATAGAATGAGGTGCTGAAGGAGGCCTGGCTTGACTAAGGCCTGAAGCAGATTGACCAGCTGCAGGCAGAAATGGGCCCTGCCTCTCTGGGGACCAATCCCTTTCTGACAGGGTGTCAGTTGGTCTCAACCCAGAATATGGAGCTAGTGGATCCCTGGCCTGGAACATCAACTGCGCAGGGAGAGGCGAGGCAATTCTTGGTGCTAAAATGGCTGCCTCCAGCCTCTGCTCCAATGCTTTAATGCGCCTCTCTGCCTCTTTGAGAGAGGAAGAAGAGGCCTGCGCCTTGGATTTTTCTTTGGGCTTTGACTTGCCCTTATCTTTGGACACCAAAGTGGGGGAGGATGCCTTTTCAGTCATTTTCTCCTCCATTATTACTCACGAGCACTGTTGTTAACAATAGATCTGCAATTCAACGCTGCTCGGAACGAGAGCTGACAGCCAAAATGGCGATTTAGGCTCCTTAGGAATGACGCCTGTGTAAGCCCAACGTTGGTCGCGCCCACAGAGTGGGCGGAGAGCAACTGTTTCCCGCTCAAAAATGGCGGGCGCGGGTCAGCAACTGCCCAAAATGGCGGGCGCGGCTAGAAACACCGCAATTCTGCCGCCTTCCTCCTTTTCGGGGACCGACCTCCCCAATTGAAAGGAGCCTGCCCAGCCTGCCTAATAGCCCTCCTTGCCGTCCCAGCGGCTTATACGGCTGCAGCAATCGCACAGACTCTGCTGTGGCGGCGGCAGCGCGGCTTTTCTCCTCAGCGCCGAACAGCTGAGAGGCGCTGGCGCTGTGCCAGGTACTTGTCTTCAAGGGGAAAATAATCCCCGAGCCTTCCAGTGAGGGGGGCGGACCCCCTCACCTTCGGCTCTCAGCCGGGTATGGCCTCTGAGGCCAGTGACCCCTAGCTGAGGTGCTCCCCGCTCAGGATATGGAGAAAAAAGAAGACAAGTTATTTTATTAAACATTAGTAATACTTAAATAAGATACTCTTAAAAACAGTCTCTACACTTAGACTGAGTTTTTAAAACTGAGGTATTGGGGGCTGCTAAGGGACGGTGATTACCTCGCATTTAAATATTTAAATTAACTCAGTCTCTACCAATAGGATTGGTAATTACCCATGTTGGACTCTCCTTCCCAGTGCAGTGGAGAAAAGAATAGAATAGAATGAACTAGACTAGACTAGACTAGAAAAATAGAATATAGAAAAAGAATTGAATTAAATAGAAAATAAAGTAGAATAGAGTAGAATATAGAAAAAAGAACAGAATAATTTACAATAACAAGAGTTGGAAGGGACCTTGAAGGTCTTCTAGTCCAACCCCCTAACCAAGCAGGAGATCCTTTGGCGCCATTCTGGACCAATGGAGCCCAAGAGGATTACATTGGCATGAGGAAGGCATTAGTTCATTCTTTTGCGTTTCATGCTAGCCTCATCTGGCCTTCTCTGAAGCTCTCTATGTAAAATGTTAATTATGGAGGGATTCCAGAATGCAGAGATGGAAAACAGTGACACAGAGTAGTCGTCTGAGTAGGCATAGAACAGTGATGGCAAACCTATGGCATGGGTGCTACAGATGGCGGAGTCATATCTGCTGGCACACAAGCCGTTGCCATAGCTCAGCTCCAATGTGTGTGTGTGTGCTGGCCAGCTGATTTTTGACTCGTACACATGCTCTGGGAGGGCATTTTTGAGAGCAATCATGGGCTTTCCCAAAAATGCCCATATAACACCAACACTCCGCAGTCTGCATTGGTTGCCGATCACTTTCCGGTCACAATTCAAAGCGTTGGTTATGACCTATAAAGGGCTTCCTTCATGGCACCGGACCAGATTATCTCAGGGACTGCCTTCTGCTGCACGAATCCCAGCGACCAGTTAGGTCCCACAGAGTGGGCCTTCTCCCGGTCCCGTCAACTAAACAATGTCGTTTGGCGGGGCCCAGGGGAAGAGCCTTCTCTGTGGCGGCCCCAGACCTCTGGAACCAGCTCCCCCCGGAGATTAGAATTGTCCCCACCCTCCTCGCCTTTCGTAAGCTCCTTAAAACCCACCTCTGCCGTCAGGTGTGGGGGAACTGAGATATTCTTTCCCTCTAGGCCCTTACAATTTATGCATGGTATGTTTGCTTGTAGGTATGATTGGTTTTAAAATAAGGGTTTTTTAGTTGTTGTAGTATTGGATTTACATGCTGTTTTTATTATTGTTGTTAGCCGCCCCGAGTCTACGGAGAGGGCCGGCATACAAATCCAATAAATAAATAAATAAATTTTTGTCTTCCAGAGAGCCTCCAGGAGGATGGGGGAGGACGTTTTTACCCTTTCTTGGCTCCAGGGAAGCCTTTGGAGCCTGGGGGGGAGAGGAGGTGAAACACGGCCTTCAGAGGGCCTCTGGGTGGTGGGGGGAGGTGTTTTTGCCGTCCCCAGGCATTGAATTATGAGTGTGGGCACTCACACATGTGCGATAGCACACACGCATGCTCTTTCAACACTTGAGGAAAAAAAGGCTTGCCATCACTGGCATAGAAGATTGATTGATTGATTGATTGATTGATCCATCCATCCATCCATCCATCCATCCATTCATTTATTTATTGGATTTCTATGCCGCCCCTCTCCGGAGACTCGGGCCAACTAACAGTAACAATAAAACAGTGTACAATAGTAATCTAATACTAAAAACGATTAAAAAACCCATTAATATAAAAACCAAACATACATACATACATACCATGCATAGAATTGTAAAGGCCTAGGGGGAAAGAGGGTCTCAATTCCCCCATGCCTGACGGCAGAGGTGGGTTTTAAGTAGCTTACAAAAGGCAAGGAGGGTGGGGGCAATTCTAATCTTTGGGGGGAGTTGGTTCTGGAGGGCCGGGGCCGCCACAGAGAAGGCTCTTCCCCTGGGTCCCACCAAGCGACATTGTTTAGTTGACAGGATCCGGAGAAGATCCACTCTGTGGGACCTAACTGGTGAAGATGAACCGCAGCCTGAATTTCATAAAGGGGTGTGGCAGCCCGGACAACGAACGTGTAACTTTTCTTCCTATTGATTTATCTATCAAACTTTTATGCCGTCTATATCTCACTTTGCCCAATGGACTTCTGGGCTTCCTTTTCTGACCGGGATTTACACAAAGCTGTGGGTATTGGATTTGTTATTATGTATTGTTTTTACCTTGTTGTGAGCCGCCCCGAGTTTGCGGAGAGGGGCGGCATATAAATCCAATAAATCTAATCTAAATCTAAAGCTTGTTACGGGAATTGCAAAATGCAAATGGAACTGCAGACTAAACCAACAGAAGGCAATGCATATGATTATCCTCTGTGGTTTCCGTGGTACTTTTCCTCTGCCAGACTAACAGATCATTGTTGGAAGTGGCTGGGGGACAGCCCCAAGGTTTGTGCAGAGGGGTAACATATGGTCCTGGAGCTCCTTTGCCCTCTTTGGGGCAGGTGGGAAGGGAGTCGAAACCGACGAAGTGATGGAAGAAGCTGGCAGGGAAGGAAAAGTGGGAATGCGAGACGCAGGCATAAATGAAATTGGGGACATAAAGCCGACGACGATTTCTGATCTTCCTTATTTCATTTTCCCTTTGTTACAATTGCTTTCTCGCTCGCTTAAGCTCTGGGCAGAGGGATTTTTGCTAAAGAGAAAATGTGAGTGAAGAAAAAAGGCAAGTGATGGGGTTTTATCTGATGGGATTCTTCTTCTTCCGTCTTCCCTGAATTCTTAAAGCAAAGAAAGGAGAGCGTGGGAGGGAGGGGGAAAGGGAAACAGACCCAAGGTTGGGCGTGGGAGGAACTCTTGAGGACCAGGCTAAGGCTGAGACACTCGGCGAGAGAAACAAAACAAGTCTTCTCCTCCTCCTCCTCCTTTTCTTCCTCCTCCTCCTCTTTCTCTTCTTCTTTCTTCTTTGCCTGCTCCATCCCCTTTATTATGAAAAAAGTCTTCTTTTTTCTCTCCTTTTCTTCTTCTCCTCCCCTTCTATTATTAAACAATCTCCTTCTCCTTGTCTCCTTCCTCCTCCTTCTCCTCCGTAGAGATTCTCAGTCATCCAAGTCATGATTGTCCCAAAAGTGCTTTTTCAGGAGGCAACTGAACTTTCTTGTTTTTCTTCGAAGACGTTTTACTTCTCATCCAAGAAGCTTCCTCCTCTTCCTCCTTTTTCTTCTTCTTCTTCTCCTCCTCATCTCCTCCTCCCCTCCTCCTGTTTCTTCTCCTCCTCCTCCTCCTCCTCCTCCTCCTCCTCCTCCTCCTCCTCCTCTTCTTCTTCTTCTTCTTCTTCTTCTTCTTCTTCTTCTTCTTCTTCTTCTTCTTCTTCTTCTTCTTCTTCCTTCTTCCCTCTCCAATGGAGAGCAAAACCAATTTTCCAGGAAGAGAGGAGAAGAGGACTCCTGGAAACTTCCTCGATGACAGATTTGTCCAAATGCCCGTGGAGACAAAAAAAAACCGCTCCGGTGAGAATGAGGCAGGAGAAGCAGAGAGTGGGGAGGAAAGAGCATTAATCTTTCAGAGTGAGGACGAGGTTGGCAATTCATCTCTAAGCCGCATGTTCAAACGAAAAGGGCTTCTTTTATCTCAGATGTAGGAACAGTTGCCACTCTCAGTTCTCTCGCCTTGCAGAACTCGATTTACTCCAGCCCGAAAGCTCAGGACAAGCCTTTCTCATCGAATTGATAATGCAGAGGGAGGGAGGGAGGGAGAGGGAGGGAGGGAAAGAGAGAGAGAGAGAGAGAGAGAGAGAAATCTTTCTCCCCCTCTCCACAGTATTTCTAGCTTTTCCGTAAAACATATGGACACAGAAATAAGCAATTACCCAGCAATCCACTTTTTCTCACTCTTCGTGAACTAGGGAAAACTTTTAGCCTCTTGCCCGTCAGCGGCTAACCACCCAGCAGTCTCAATTCCATCGTAGTGTTTCTCTAGACCAGCTATTTATATTCGCACTTCATTTTAAATCCACCCCCCAGCTTGTTGCTCTGAACTAGTTCAGCACTGTACTGTAAGATATAAACCCACCCACCCATTTTGGCACTCTGTCTTGTCAGGAGAACCGGCCTAAAGGCTAAATTAGCCAGAGGCGCTCCTGTTCCTCTCCTGTTGCAATGCTTCCAAGGGAGCAACATTGGGCCAGTTTCAGTTCTGAGCATAAGGGCCAACAGCCGGTTGTTCCCCCAATACCTCTGCTGAAAAATGAAAAAAAAATATCTTCAAACGTTTGTAATAGAGTGATGAGACGTCCTCCAGCAATCCATTGCTGGAGCTTTTAAGAAGACACTGGGCAGTCATTTGTCTGAAATGGTACAGGGCAGTGATGGCGAACCTATGGCACGGGTGCCACAGTTAGCATGCAGAGCCATATCTGCTGGCACATGAGTCGTTGTCCTAGCTCAGCTCCAATGTGCCGGCCAGCTGATTTTTGGCTCTGGGAGGGCGTTTTTGGCTTCCAGAGAGATTCAAGGGGGATGGACGAGAAGGAGAAGGAGAAAAGGAGGAGGAGGAAGAAAAGGAAGAGGAAGCAAAGGAGAAGGAGAAAGAGAAAGAAGAAGAGGTGAAGGAGGAGGAGAGGAGGAAGAAGAAAAGGAAGAGGAAGAAGAGGAAGAGAAGAAGGAGGAGGAAGACGAAGACGAAGCAGAGAAAGAAGAAGAAAAAGAAGAAGAGGTGAAGGAGGAGGAAATGGACGTGGAGGTGGAGATGGAGGATGAGGAAGAGGAAGAAGAGGAGAAGAAGAAATTGAAGAGGAGGAGAAGAAAAGGAGAACAAGAACAAGGAGATTTCCTTTGTAATAAAGGAGAAAGAGGTTCAGGGTTGGGCCATGGTTCCAAAGAGGCGGACAAATAGAGAGACACTTACATTGGGTCTGAATTCACTGGATGGAGGATGACTTGAGGTGGTTTGGGGGGCACCTCAGGCACAACATCTGAAAAGCAAAGGAAATCCCGTTCAGAAAACGCTCTCTTCAAAGAGGTGTTCAAACAACAGGCCAAATTCTGCGTTGCTTTGTCTCACAAGCCAATAACAGCCTTGCCGGTTTAGAGGACTCAATCCAGCCCTGGGAAAAGCGTTTTTAAATTAAATGGGCACCATTCCATCCCGCAGAGAATCATTGCCTCTGACTGGAGCTACGTTGGGAAATGGGTAGAAAGGGGAACCAGAATCAATTGGGGAAGCAAAAGGCAATCTGGGTGTGGAACAATTCTCAGAACAATTGTCTGTGTTTTCATTCAATGACGCCAGGGAGATCAGCCTCTTTGCCGAATGCTATCGTAGATAATTTCCCCACCGGCTATTTACAGTATCTTCTGAAGTCCCCCAACTATTGCTCTGTCCAAATTATAATAACCCGGGATACGTTTCATATCACTTCAGCAATGGCTGGGTGCGTTAGGAAGACGGTACAAAACAGTATAATGGGAAAATTATTTTGGCGAGAAGGCCTGCCACAAAAGGTAGCGCCCATAGTCATCGGCGCCTTGGGTGCAGTCCCAAAACATTTAGAACACCATCGGCATTGACAAAAATCCCCATCGGTCAATTGCAAAAGGCAGCTCGAGTTGGAATGGCTTACATCCTGCGGCGAGATCGTTTCATATTATTAGGCGACATCTGCTTATCTCTGCAGGGCTCGATAAGTCGATAAAAATGTCAAATACAGTTTAAATGTTTGATTGATTGGTTGATTGTGCAACCAACACTAAACAACCTGGTCCAGATGGTCCCCATCGCCCCTTTCTTGTATTCCATCTATTCCTTCCTTCCTTCCTTCCTTCCTTCCTTCCTTCCTTTTTTGGAGTCCATGATGCACCTTTTTCCTCCCTAAAAGAGGCTGATAATTTGGGTGCATCTTATACTCTGAATGTAGCTTTTTTTCAGCCCTAACTAGCTGCTAACCATCTTCCCAGCTCTTACCTTGCAGGCTTTTTCATGGTTTCTCTCTGCGAACAATGTTTTCCAAACTCTAAGTTTTGCAGGGGGGTTTTTCCATTGCTCTACTTGCTCCAAATGTTTCTTTCCAGGTGCTAATGATGTTCCCAGCTCTTACCAGCTTGCAAGCTCTTCCATTGTTACTCTCTGTGAAGAATGTTTCCCATGCCCTAAGTTTTTGCAGAGTTTTTTCCATTGCTCTATTGTTCTGAATATTTTTTTTCTAGGTGCTAACTATGTTCCCAGCTCTTACTGGCTTGCAAGCTCTTTCATTGTTACTCTCTCTCTGAATAAAGTTTTTTTAAAGCCCTAACCAGGGGATAAAATAATATGCTGGCTAAGGAGACTAATCAGATGAATACCTGGTAAGCGGATTGTTTTCCCTATTTTCCTCCCAAAAAACTAAGGTGCATCTTCTACTCCGGTGTGTCTTATACTCTGAAAAATATGGTAATTGGCTGAAACTTAAACCCTATAACTTGCTGATTTACTGAGATTTACTGAGCCAAAGAGGAAGGGATTAACAAGAATGCCATCAACCGCTTTATTTTCCATGGATAACCAACCTAGCCCTTAGGTATAAGCAGGGAAAAAACTTTCTGGATTTCTTGCAGATCTTCTGGTTAGAACTAATCTTGCCATTGTTGGTAGACACTTACCTGGAAAAATGAATTGCTGCTTGTACTTGTAATAGTGAGAGGCTGGAAAAGTGAAAACACAGATTAGGAGAAATAAGAGATTAGCAGGGCTTCGATTCTGAATATAGAACCTAGAATGAGAGGGCTGGAAGGGGCCTCAAAGGTCTTATAGTCCAGCCCTCTGCTCAAGGTACAGGAGATCCTGTACTTTATGGTATACCTACGAGGTATGATTACATACGGTATAAAGTTAGGAAATTTCTCCTTACTTCTAAGTTGGATCCCTGTTTGATAAAGTTCAACCTATTACTTCTTTTTTTAAAAAAATATTATTGGACAGTGATCCTATCCCCTCAATACTTGTCTTTGATAGGCAGACATACCTAGTTTTCTCAATTGTTCATCCTCCAATTTTAGCCTCCAAAACCTTTATCCTCTGCACACTTTCCAGGGTCTCCCCATCATTTCTGCATCACTGCACACTTCTATGATTTACTACCGGGTGTTGAATTCCCCCCAGGAATTATGGATAATGCTGCGAGTCCTGGTAGCCAGGGTTAAGGATAACTGCTCTATGCTACAGTAGCTTTTAAAAGGAATCTCTTTTGCATTATTCTCAAGTCAATTAATGCCTTTCCCCCCACTTTTCAAACAGGGTTTATCCTTGGTGAATTTCAAGTCTGCATCTTCTCAAATCTTTGCTAGGACGTAGGGGTGAGCCCCTGAATTGAACTGGCTCAATCTCACTAGAAGCAAACCCCAAAGATTTGGAGAAAAGCAAAATTCTATCCGTTGGGTAGATTTGCCAGCTCACCCAGAGGCATCCGAAGGATCCAGATTGGTTAAAAACATATTAGATCCTAGGTGTCAGGTATGAAAGACCTGTCAGGATTTAAAACCTGAGGAAATTTTCAGAATACAGCGGAAATGCTGTAATTACTGTAAAGTAGAAGGAATGCTGAGTGATGGTGCATCAGCAGAATGGTGCAATCTGTTCTACAACCTGATTGGTCGATACTTGTATATATTGTAATGCACCTTTGCATAGGTATGGTCTGATCTGATAGTGGTCTATTGTAGGTGGTCTATTGTGGTTAGCAGTAGTCTAGTGGTTGATTGGTCTGTGATAGTGTTGTCTAGTGTAATAGTTTGGTTAGGTGTTCAGTAATATAGTATAGAGTTAATAGTTTTTGATACTAAGAAGAAGTAAAAGCCTTCTGAAGAAACAACTCCTGCTGTAGTGTCTTCATTAAGGAAACTGCCCAGTGCCTCCTATCCTCCATGTTTCCAAAGCAAGTTCAAAATTAACTCTGACAAGACCAAGTCCACAAGTGAAAGTCTAATTAAACTAATTTAATTGATTAAACATTTAACTGATTCAATTAAACTCTTACCTGATTCTATAGTTTCTACTCCCAACCCCAAAACCTTTAACCTTAGATTATTTACAACTGGCCTCTTCCCCTTTCTAGGAAGTCTGTAATGCATAAGCGCACCATCGTGCCTACTGTCCCTGTCCTAATGCTCTATTGTCTTCTACCATTACTTTTTCTCATTACCTATCTAATGTTTATTTGTACAAATTACTATCCTATTATTGTTTGACAAATAAATAAATAAAATAAAAAATGATATCTTGCCCCTCCTGTCTATACATACAAATCTTCTCAACTAACGTTTAGCACCTGTTTGGAGTCTGATAAGGATCAATGGAATTGAAGGGAGGCTGGACTTAGTTCCTTTGTGGCTACGTAGGGATTCCAGGGTGATTTCTCTTTTGACTTCGCCCCCAGATTCTGCCACTCCCCCCTTCCCTTACATTAGGATCGCTGGCAAGACCTGGCTGCTGCACTTAATGGTGACTGGATGATTACCGAATCATTTTACCTGGCAAATTGAACTGTTTTTGTTGCCGCGTGCACTGCGGGGAGGGGTGCAAGGGCGAAGGTGGTGTGGCGCTGGGCGGCAGGGGAGGAGCTGGTGAAGAAGGAGTGGATGACGTCGTCGAGGAGGGGTTGCTGCTGGAATCAGGCTGGTAGGGCACCGGGATGTGATCCTACAAGAGGAGGAAGAAGAGTCAGGTGAGCACTTAACAAGCAGGCCTGAAGGTCTTTGGTTTGGGCTTCCCCAGAAGATCCAGAGGGAGGCCTCGACTTGTGACCTCAGTTGGGATCAGAAATTACATTGCCATGGGATGTGGTTGTTCTCTAACAGAAGGCTACAAAGGTGGGAACAGTTCTCACTTCCAGTCGTAAAATGTTGCACAGTGCGCTGGGGCCACAGTGGAGAAGGCTCTTCTCCTTGATCCCGACAGTCAGTTAATACCTGTGCCACGAATCTGACGGATGCCCTAATTAAATCATGAGGCCCGTGCCAAGCTTCAAAAGAAATCCAGTTATTTATTAGGAGCTTCATCGCCCGCTCACATAATTTACACCCCAATTATGACCCTGTTTCCCAGTGTGTGTGTCATCAGTCACATTCGCCAACGGAGCAACTTTGCGGGTTGTAGAGGTCATTCCTCTCCGCTGCTGTGGGTAACCCTTGGATAGAAAGGTAAGTGTGGATTGTACCTCTGTCTTTGACTGCCACACCATTTCGCTGGTTTCCCACCCCCCAGGACCAGTGATGGCGAACTAATGGCAGGGGGGGGCCACAGGTGGCATACAGAGCCATATCTGCTGGCACGCGAGCCATTACCCTAGCTCAGCTCCAAACTATTTACTATGGTTTGTTCTTATTTAGTTACATAGTTGTCTTATCACATAAGCCTAGACTAAATTTATGCATGGTGTGTGCTGGCCAGCTGATTTTCGGCTCACACAGAGGCTCTGGGAGGCCGATTTTGGCTTCCAGAGAGCCTATGTGGGGTGGACGAAGGCATTTATGTATGGTTTATATGAAATGTATGATTGCTTTTTATATTAAGGGTTTCTAAATTGTTTTAATCAATTGGGTTTGTACTGTTTTATTGTTGTGAGCCGCTCCGAGTCTTCGGAGAGGGGCGGCATACAAATCAAATCAAATCAAATCAAATCAAATCAAATCAAATCAAATCAAATCAAATCAAATCAAATCAAATCAAATCAAATCAAATCAAATCAAATCAAATCAAATCAAATTTTATGCTCCCCTGGCTCCAGGAAAGCCTTTGGAGCCTGGGGAGGGCAAAACACGAGCCTACTGGGCCCACCAGAAGTTGGGAAACAGGCCATTTATGGCCTCTACAGGGCCTCTGGGGGGTGGGGGAAGCTATTTTCACCCTCCCCAGGCATTGAATTATAGGTGTGGGCACTCTTGCATGTGCAATAGCATGTGCCCATGGTCTTTTGCCACCCGAGGAAAAAAGGTTTGCCATCACTGCCCTGGACTCGAGAGCAGAGTTGACAATTTGGTTGATCAGGTGTGCAAGTGGACCCCTTCCACTGGAACAAGTGAGTTTTTAATTCATCGAGCCAGCGTGAAATCACCAGGCAAACCATAACATCAATCCCAGATTGACCGAATCTCGTCAGCAAACGTTCTTCTCTGTTAACCACCTTGCCTTTGTAGCTGGGGCATAATATAAGGCCAAGATCTGTCGCCTTCCCTTTTCAAAAGGTTCCCCTTCAGAGGCTGGTTTATATTTTATTCATTGAGCTTCAGTGTAGTAGCTTGATTCATTCTCATTCAAGCTACTGAGGATGCTGGCGTCATTAACTTTTTATTGGGATTGCCCACCTCCTGGAAGGAATTTGAGTGTGGATTTTCCAGCTGTGTGTGAGCCTTTCTACAAAAGGTCTCCAAAGCAAAATGAAAGAGAGGAGGCAGAGATGGAGGGGGAGAGAGAGAGAGAAAGAGAGAGGTAGGGAAAGAAAGAAAAAAGAAAGATTGAAAGAAAGAAAGAAAGAGAGGGAGGAAGGGAAGGGAGGGAGGGAGGAAAGAACAGAGAAAGAAAAGAGAGAAAGACAGAAAGAGGAAGATACAGAAAGACAGAAAAATAAAGAGAAAGAGAGAGAAGAGAGAGAAAGCGGGAGAAAAAACAAAGAAAAATAGGGAGAAAGAGAGAGAAGAGAGCAAGAAAGAGTAAGTGAGAGGGGGAGAGGGAGGAGAGAGAAAGGGAGTAAAACAAAGGGAGAGAAAAATAAGGAGAAAGAGAGAGGAAAGAAAAAGAGGGAGAGGGAGAGAGAGAGAGAGAGAGAGAAAGCAAGCAAACAAGCAGGCAAGAAAGAAAGAAAGAAAGAAAGAAAGAGAAGGGGAAAAAGAAAAACAGCAAGAGAAAAATAGAGAGAAAGGGGAGAGGGAAAGAGAATGGGGGGGAGAGGAGAGGCATTAGGTTTTATTTAAGTAGCTAGGAGGCTGCCCAGTTCCCAGCACACCTTGCCCATAGACCGAGAAATTCTCCCCCCATATTTGGATAGCAAACCACCACCTGGTGCTTCCTGGTAGTACAGCTACACCTGGGCAGCTGGAGACATGTAAGATCTTCGAGGTGGAGAAAAGGGAGGCAGGGAAAGCCCATGGCGTCCCCACTGAAGGATCCAGCTTGGCTCCAGAGATTCCCCATCCATCATGCCACACGGGCCATTTAACTTAAAAGGGCAGGCGAGGGCATTTTGTGATAAGGTGCGACAGACGGGAGCTTCGCACCAGGCTGAACATCCAGAACGCACTCTCAGAACACTCCCACCTGCCAACTGTTTGATAACACCGTGGTGGATACGAGTTCCTAACGCTGGCAAAGAACGCCTAGGAGTTGGAAGAAGATGAAGGGAACTTCAAATTAATTAGGCAAATCTCTATCTGTATCTGCCTTCTCTTAACAGAGCGGTCCCTGCTTCTCCACTTGCCCCCTTTCGCCAAATTTTGGAGTCAGGCTGAGAGAGGGGGCTTTTTTGGGGTTCCACCTTGAAGCACCCAGATGCCAGAGTAATCAAGGAGGATGTTTAAGAATCATAGAGTCATAGGGCTGGAAGGGACCTTGCAGGTCTTCTAGTCAACCTCCTGCCCAAGGCCATTGATGAAAATCAAAGTTCTCCATTGTCCAACAAGACCAAGCAGGTCGTGTTACCGACTCCTGAATTCTTAATCCAATGAGATCCCATTTATACTCCAGACTAGAATTTAAGAGTCTCCTGGTGATTGGCTAAGAGTCACCCAGCCAGCTTTCATGCCTAAGGCGGGATTAGAACTTAACATACACTAATGATTGGCCCAAAGTCACCTGCATGGCTTTTATGCCTAGGGTAGGAGTAGAACTTACCATCTCCTGTTACTTGGCCCAAAGTCACCCAGACGTTTTTCATGACTAAGATTAACATAAATTTGCCATCCCTTGACTTTTTCAATTACACTGGTCAACACACACAAACACACACACACACAAATCATCAGCAAAAGTAATATGTCCGTTTTATGGAGTTTGATGTGCTGATTCCAAAAATATGCTTAATTTTGCTCTATCGCATAAAGTTTCTGATATAGAAGCAATTTTGTTCTTATGTTATTTCTATATTTTCAATGTGGTAATTACTGTTTTCTAATGTTGCCAGTACAGAATATACCTTATAATAATGATATAATAATGATATACAAGAATGATGCTGCTCCATGGAAACTATACCTGCTACAGAAAAACTATATACATTTTTGAAATCAAAAATCAGAACAACAAAAAAATGATTCAGAAAAGTACACGGTCAACTTCTGGTTTCTGGTGCTCCCCCACGCCCGCGCTCTCTCATTTCGGTACTTGGTGCCGAAAAAGATTGCCAACACTGGTCTAATGGTTAGGGCAGGGGAAACATCAACATGTCATAGGCCTGTTTTATTGCCAACAGAGTCAGGGAGTGCAGTTTCCTCGAACGAAGAAGAAGGTGGGGGAGACTTGGAAGAGGGGGCTTGGCACACAGCCCAGGAAGCCAATCTCCATTATCTTCGGTTGATTTGGAGGAGGAAGTGTTAGACCCACGCATGCGCAGAATTATGCATCAAAGAGACCAATTGAAAAAATATTACAGGAGATAAGAGAGGCCACCTGTGTTTGGGTGGGGCTCCAGTAATTAGAGCTGCTGATATAAATAGCAGCGTGCTGGCTTGGCCGTTGTGGAAGATTATCTGATCGTTGTTTCTTCAGGACCTTGCCTTGCTGTTTCCGGACTTTGTTGATTTTTCACGACTTTGAAACCAAAGCAGAGCAAAGTGTGTGTGTGTTTCACTTCGTGGAAGAAGGAGGGCTGTGACATTCCTTCACAGCTGCTAGCAAAGCTTCTAGAGTTGTTAACCTGATCCTACGCAGCTTCTGCTCAGGCAATCTCACACTACTCACAAGAGCCTACAAAACTTTTGCCAGACCCATCCTAGACTACTGCTCATCTGTCTGGAACCCATACCACATCTCAGACATCAACACCCTTGAAAATGTCCAAAGATATTTCACCAGAAGAGCCCTTCACTCCTCCACTCGAAACAGAATATCCTACAAAAATAGACTAACAATCCTGGGCCTAGAAAGTCTAGAACTATGGCGCCTAAAACACGATTTGAGTATTGCCCACAAGATCATATGCTGCAACGTCCTACCGGTCAATGACTACTTCAGCTTCAACCGCAACAACACAAGAGCACGCAACAGATTCAAACTTAATACGAACTGCTCCAAACTTGACTGTAAAAAATATGATTTCAACAATCGAGTTATTGAAGCGTGGAACTCATTACCGGACTCAATTGTGTCAACCCCTAACCCCCAACATTTCTCCCTTAGACTCTCCATGATTGACCTCTCCAGGTTCCTAAGAGGCCAGTAAGGGGCGTACATAAGTGCACTGGTGTGCCTTTTGTCCCCTATCCAATTGTCTTTCCTTTCTCTCACTTATCATATATATTTTCTTTCTTTCATATATCCTCTCCTCACTTATACCCTTATATATATTACTACATGTCTATTTTTCTTCCTATGTATTTGTGTATTGGACAAATGAATAAATCAATCAATAAATAAACATAGCTAAGTACTTAAGGACTGATTAAGGGGATTTTACAGACTACCAGGTTGTTTTGGGACGAGTGCTCTTTGCAATACAAAAAGGGTGCTTTGTTTCTTTTGAATTTTTGTGATAAAGAACATTGTTTTTGGACTTTCAAGTGTGTGTGTGTCTGAAATTTGTACCCTTGAATTTTCGGGAGACTCATACCATAGAGCCCGGCAGAACAGCTATAAAGGCTGGCTGGCTGGCTGATTTAGGGCCAATCACCAGGAGGCATTGAGTTCTAATCTGCACTGTAACATGGGATTCCCATTGGGCTAAGTCAGGGGTAGGCAAAGTTGGCTCTTCTATGACATGTGGACTTCAGCTCCCAGAATTCCTGAGCTGGCATGATTGACTCAAGAATTCTGGGAGTTGAAGTCCACAAGCCAACTTTGCCTAGCCCTGGGCTAAGTCATCCTTTCCCAGCCCCAACAAGTTTCTATTTCACATTGACCAGATGCTGATATCTCGAGTCAAACTGGCAAGTGTGACTAGAAATACGAGAATCCATCTGCAGAGCTCTGGTCCACCAGATGGCCGAACAGAGAGGAAAGAAAACAGGATGACGCTATTTCAAAGCTGGGGGGGGAGGTCTTGGCCAACTTCTGGACTTTTGTTGCAGGCCTTGGTTGCCATAAGTGTTGGGAGGGACCTTGGAGGTCTTCTAGTCCAACTCAAGTAGGAGACTATACCATTCCAGACCAATGGCTGTCCAGTCTCTTCTTAAAAACCTCCAGTGATGGAACACCCACAACTTCTGAAGGAACTCTGAAATACAGTATTTTTGATTATTATTATTATAATAATAATCAAAAGTAGCAGATGTTTGGAACAAACTTCCAGCAGACGTGGTTGGTCAATGTTTATGCGACGTTTCGGTGAAATCACATCCACCATCATCAGGCTGAAGTTTCCAAACTTCGTGCTGTTGTAAAATGGAATATATATATATATATATATAGACTCCAAGTCACTAATATTCTGTGCTCTAGTAAACCTCCAAAAAGTAACATACAGCAGGAAGAAAGAGAGGCACTTATCAATCTAAAGAAAAACCAGGATATAATAATCCTTCCAGCTGATAAAGGAAACTCCACTATAGTAATGAACACAGCAGAATACAAAGAAAAAATGACAAATCTTCTAAAAAATCCGGCCTACAAACTCCTAAGCACAGATCCTACCACCTACCTAGAAAAAACCACCAAATCTAAAATCAAGGCCTCTCCCATCAGCGAAGAAATCCAGCAAAAAATCATCCCCAGAGAAAAATCTTCCATATGTCCAAAACTCTATGGCCTTCCAAAAATACACAAAGAAGGAATACCTCTCAGGCCAATAGTCAGTTCTATAGGCTCCCCTCTACAAAACCTTGCCAAATTTTTAGCCAAATACCTTCAACCATATACAGAAACTATTACCTCATATGTTCAAAATTCATCCCACTTTATACAAATAATTAAAAAACAAAACCTACAACCCGATGACCTACTTGTAAGTTTCGATGTCGTGTCCCTGTTCACACAAATACCTATTACAGAAGCCTTGACAGCTATCCAAGACAAACACAAACCCCCCAAATATATCCTAGACCTTACCAACCACTGCCTGACCAATACATACTTCATCTATAATGAACAAAGATATAAACAAATAGAGGGAGCCCCCATGGGATCACCTCTATCACCTGTCATAGCCAACCTCTATATGGAATATTTCGAAAATAATGCTTTAGAGCAAGCCAAATACAAACCCAAACTTTGGCTGAGATATGTTGATGATACCTTTGTAATTTGGCCACATGGTAAAGAAAAACTAGACAATTTCCTCACTCATCTCAACAGCCTACACCCCAAAATACAGTTTACTATGGAAACAGAAATCAATGATCAACTTCCCTTTCTAGATGTACTGGTCTATAAAAAACCCAATGGCAGCCTAGGACATACTATCTACCAAAAGAAAACCCATACCAACCGTTATCTAAATGCACACTCACACCACCACCCCGCACAAATCACCTCAGTGGCCAAAACTCTCATCACCAGAACCAAACGCTTAGCTGACCATGAGCACTTAAAAACTGAATTGAACAAACTCAAAGATGTACTAATTTCTAATGGATTCAAAGAGAAAACAATAACAAACCTAATCAATAAAGAGACACCCCCCAAAAAACAAGATCAAGAACAGGACAATGGCACCACCATCCTTCCTTACATCAAAGGCACCACGGATAAAATTAGTAAAATTCTACAAAAACATAACATCAAAACCTCATTTTGCACTAACCAAAAAATATCTAATATCCTAAGGAGCCCCAAAGATAAAATCCAATTAGAATACCAAGGTATCTATGAAATCCCTTGCAAAACATGTGCAGCCACATACATTGGACAAACTAACCGAAGAGTGAGCCAGCGCATGGCAGAACATATGAATGCAGTCAAGAAACAGGAGAAGACCTCCTCCCTTGTCCAGCACATTAAAAGAACAGGGCACGAAATTGACTTTGAAAAAACTAAATTACTCCACAAAACAGAGAATTTATATAAAAGAATCTCTCTAGAAGCTATTGAAATTGAAAAAAGATCTTTTTGTTTAAATAAACGGGATGATACCTCACGTCTGCCAGAGATTTGGAAACCAGCCTTAAACAAAATAAAAACTTCATTATAATCAATATGTCAATCCTTTAATTATTATGATTTTAGAATTTTATATTTGGAAATCAGACTTAAACAAAACACTTCATAATCTTCATACCATTCCTTCTATAACCATGATTACACCAACCAATCAGATCACGGAAGCATAGTCACCCAATCTATTTGCTACATTCAAAGCAAATCTCCACCCCCACACTACATGCTAAGAAGGAATGTCAGTTGCTAATATTCATTTGCAAAAACACAGAGATTGGAACTCCAGCCTGATGATGGTAA